>NW_028222292.1:20000-50000 GCF_056783735.1 Eptatretus burgeri
TGGGGAACAGACACATTAGGTGAACTGTGGAAGGGAGAGGGATGGGGATGGGACGGGGAACATGGCGAATAGAAGATGGACATTACAGGGACTTTCAGGAAGGAAAGCAGCGGAATTGAAGGAAGTGGGCTTGGGTGGATTATCGGGGGTAGAAAAGATCGAGGATTTGGATGGGGGAAGATAAGAGGTGGTGGTGAGCAGCTGTTTTGAAAGCCTGGAGGGAAGAATGGGAAATAATAGAGTGAGGAAGTTTATTCCAAAGGCGGGAAAAAAGAGGAATGAAAGAGTGAAGATGGGCAGTGATTCGTGATTTTGGTAGTTTTACCAGAAGGGGGTTGTTGGCGGACCGTGAGCGCCCTGTGGAAATGTGGTGGGGACAAATCGCAGAGAGAGCAGGGGGGGGCAAGGCTGGGGAGGAGTCGGTAGAAGACAGAAAGACCACCCACCAACCTGCAGTGATTGAGTGAGAGGCCCAAAGACTTAGCTTCATTGCGGGAGATGCCGATGATCTTAAATGCCCTGGTTTCGACAGCGTGAAGCCGAGAAAGGTGGGAGGCAGGAGCACCAGCCCAGAGGGGAGAGCAGTACTCCATCAGGCTACGGACAAAAGCTTTGTAAGTGGTCAGGAGCTCAAGAGGGCCGAGGAAGGACTTTGCACGACGGAGGATTCCCAGTCGGCGACTGGCTTTTGAGGCGAGGTTGGAAATGTGACTTTCCCAGGAAAGGTCATGGCAGATAGTGAGACCCAGAAGCTTGAAAGAAAAGACTTCTTCCAGAGGATTGTTGAGAAAGTGGATGGGGAGGTTTTGTAAACTGTCCTTTCGAAGAGACATAGTGAGAGTGTGAGATTTGTCTGGATTGAAAGACATGTTCCACGTGTTGGACCAGTTTGTGATTTTATCCAGATCTGCAGTGAGCGAAGAAGCTGCTGCTTGCCGGTCTGAGGGATGACAGATGGTACGGCAGAGGTTGGAGTCGTCGGCAAAGAGAAATAGAGGATTTTCCAGAGAGTCCGAGAGATCATTGATGAAAACCAGAAA
The DNA here is from genome assembly GCF_056783735.1 of Eptatretus burgeri. Classification (NCBI taxonomy): domain Eukaryota; kingdom Metazoa; phylum Chordata; class Myxini; order Myxiniformes; family Myxinidae; genus Eptatretus; species Eptatretus burgeri. Next base: position 21,041 of record NW_028222292.1, read on the forward strand.
AAGAACAGGGCCCAGAACGCTACCTTGAGGAACTCCAGCCTGCACAGGAAGAGGGGATGAATGAACTCCATTTAGGGCCACACGTTGACTGCGACAGGAGAGGAAGTCTGCGAGCCATGAGTGGAGATGGCCTTGAATACCATGGGAAGAGAGTTTGGTGAGTTGGGCAGGGTGCCAGACTGTGTCAAAAACACGTGATATGTCCAGGGATACGGCTCGGATTTCCTGTCTGGCATTGAGGACCTCCATCCATTGATGGGAGAGCAGAAGCAGCATATCCAGGGTAGAGTGACCTGGTCTGAAACCAAATTGATGATTGGAAATCAAGCCATTGGAGAAGAGGAAGGATTTCATGTCTGAAGCGATGATGGATTCCATCACCTTGCTGATGCTGATGTTGTTGTGTTTTCCTGAAAATGGGCGTGGTGCGCCCATTATGGGTGGAGCCACGCCCAAAAAACGTGTTTTTAGGGGGTAGCCAATTTCAATTTGCATCTTCTCCTAGGGCTTTGTCTAATCTGATAGGGGTTTTGGTATTTGGTTAGCCCAATGGCACCTGCATAGCCCCACGGAGCTCGATTTTTATTTTCCTCCCAAGGTCAAGGTCAAAAGGTCACGAACTTAGAAAATTGCGAATTTTGACATCAAAAATTTTCTTCTCCGAGGGGTTTGTCGAATCTGGCAGCGTTTCGGTATTTGGTTCGCCCAATGGCACCTGCTTAGCTCCACAAAGCTCGATTTTTCATTTTCGTCCCAAGGTCAAGGCCACAAGGTCAGGAACTTATAAAATTGCGAATTGTGTTTTTAGGGGGTAGCCAATTTCAATTTGCATCTTCTCCTCGAGGGTATATCTAATCTGGCAGGTATTTCAGTATTTGGTTAGCCCAATGGCACCTGCATAGCACCGCGGAGCTCGACTTTTCATTTTCGTTCCAAGGTCAAGGTCACAAGGTCACAAACTTCGAAAATTGTGATTTTGACATAAAAATCCATCTTCTCCGAGGAGTTTGTCGAATCTGGCAGTGGTTTCGGTATTTGGTTAGCCAAAATGGCACCTGCATAGCCCCATGGAGCTCGATTTTTCATTTTCGTCCCAAGGTCAAGGTCACACGGTCAAGGTCACAAGGTCACGAACTTAGAAAATTTCGAATTTTGACATAAAAATCATACGACCTCCCAAACTTTGAGAGCTAGGATGACAATATTTTTTAAGCATTATCTTGAGGTCATTCCCCACCTTAATTCTTGACACCATTTTGCTCTATCTCAAACACCTTGCCTGTGCTGTCCCCTTCAAGTTTGTTTTTACGCCGATTTCATCAAAGTTTGGATAATCCGATGAGTGCGAAAAGCCATGTAGCTTATATGACGTTATATTGTTCCTGGAATGTTCCAGAGGAAGTTTTGTACCAATGGTCATAATCCTTCTATACTTTACTTTAAAGTATAGAATTTCTGATCTTTAAAGATCAGAAAGGTCAAATTTTCAAAGTTGTGGGAATCAAACCGGGTTTTCGACCTTCTTCAACAAACTAACTCCAATAAGCTATAGCACGTATCCTGTTTCCTTATTTTAATGTCCACAACATTGTTTTGTGATCTTTAAAGGTTATGCAAAGGTCTAATTTTTAAAGTTGTTGAATGAAACCGGGTTTTCGACATTTTGCACCTAATAACCTGTCACTCGTACCACATCATGTTGATCATTTTTATAACTTGGTCAAAAATTATCACATTGTCTCAACCTTGACTTCTGAAATAATCTACATCATCAAATACGGCTCGTGAACCATCGTCGTCTTCAGACTTGTCTCTATATAGTTGTGATTTGGTTAATCTTGAGAAATTTTTGATGAAAGCAGAATGTGATTTTTCCTTTGAAGTAAAGTATAGAAGGTCAATGTGTGTTTCATCATTGTTATAGTTGCTTGAAATTTTTCATATCTGAACTTTGTTTGTATACGTTAATCCATATACATTAAGAGATAGATTATTCATTTTCTCAAATTTAGAAATACCTCTCAATGACATTGGACACTTTAAATCTTTAACATTTAATGTGTTCTCGTATTTCTTATAACTTTCAACCCTTTCAAAGTTCCATTGTGGAGGATGTAAGTGAGCAAGAACATACCATAGAAAACATTTATTATCTTTGTTTTGAATATTAACAACCGCTTTAAGTTTTATCTCTTTTGGTAAATCAATATAAGAAGAAGCTTGAAGAGGATCTGATTTTAAGATGTGTATATCCAAAAAGATTTTTTTGTAATAGCAAATCCACTACCTTCTACAGTGTTATCAATTTCTTGTTCTTTTCTCTGGATTTCATCATAAACATCACATCATAAAAATCTTGAAATGATAAGATAAAGTGAGGGTTTGACCTCATATATGGAGTAGTTTCATCACCTTGTCTTACCATATTCAATTTTACTGGCATATAAAACTTAACCGTTTTCATTTCACTTAATGTGTTTTTAATTATAGTTTTAATACTTTGTTTAACCACATCAACACCTTCCATGATTGAAGATGGCCCAGGGTCTTGAAAGCGAAACAATATTATTTTTATATGTTGTGAAAATGCTTCATCAGTGTTTTCAATGGAGAATTTAGTGGCGCCCTCCCTTTCTTCACTGTTCTTGTGTTTGCGTGATGAAGATGTTTATTATAATTCTTTTTAAGAATATCATTATCACATCTGTCACAATGTTTTGTTTCTTGGTCAAGTGAAGATATTTGTCTGAAGAGATTGAATGTGTGTTTGTTGCTTTGAAGGTGTTTTTTATAATATTTATATTCATGATTACAAACATCGCAGTATGTTGTATTCACCATATTTATAGAATAAAACTTTACTTAAACTAAAATTTTCTTGATGAAAATTTCGTTTAATTTAGAGGTGAATCTGTGCTAAAAACCATTTTATCCTCCAACTTTTTTCACTTAATAAATACAATGTATCAAGACACAAAGGACAAGTTTCAATCAATCTCTTCATTTGCAAAATATACTGAGAAATATGTCGAGGATGTAAAATTGAACAAAGATAACTATAACAACTATTGGATAAAAACAATTATGGTGAATAATATGAATTCTTTCATTTCCTTGAGTGGAAGGGCTTTTCGTATATCTGGAAGAACATCAATGAAATTATCTCCAACAAAAGTTTCTCCTCTCCTTCTGGCAATATATTTAAAACTATAAAAAGCAATGAAACAAGAAAAAGTATCAAAAAGGAAAAACCTCATGGATAAAGCTTTCGAAAGAAAAGGTAAGACCATCTGTAATATGCAAGAAGAAATTTGTGTTTTTTTCAACAACCCTAAAGATGTAAATCCTGATGAAATAAAGGATGTTAATATATCAAGTGAAATGACATTTCGTTCAAGAGTAGTTAAGGATCATTTTAAAATTACCCTTTGTATTAAAATGTAGTAATTGAATCTGTGAATGAAAAAAAGTAGATAGATGTCGATGGTAATGTTTTTTCACCGAATTAAATATGGGTCATTATTCAACTGAAGATTTTGAAGATTATGAGAGTGATTATGAAACCGAGAGTTTGTGTTCAAATGACAGTTATGACACCGAGAGTTTGTGGTCAAACGATAGGTATGAAAGTAGTTTTATAGATGATTGTGAAAGTACCGAAGATGATACCGAAGATGAACTTGAGTTTAAGTTAAGTTTTACTTTCTAAATAGGTTAGATTTTGAGCCTCTTGAATTCCCTGATTCTCCATATGATAAATTTGAGAATTGTCCTGCGTGTGAAAGACGGGGATTAAACATAGTCAAAACCCTATAAACAATTTATATTCTGGCATTATCTTCTAATTAATGATAATAAAATATATAAAAAGGAATATAATTCTTTTAGATTTACACCAAAAATGAATTACTTTACAATATTGATTGGAGAAATGAATGTCAAGTATGAGGGCGATAACACACCTTTCCTTTCAATGGAAGACACCGAACGTATCCGAGAAATGTTCAAAGGATTGTTGTTATATATTATTCACGATTGTCATTTTCAGGGAAATATCAACAAAAGATATTGCATGAATAAAATAATGGATTATCTTGAAATTAAACCCGAACTTCGGTTAAAATATAGAGTTTCGAAAAAAGCCAATAATAAATTACATAACTTTTTTCCAAATATATAAATGAATGATTTTTTTACCCATTTGTGAAAATAAGATAAAATTTAACATTCATAAAAATCTTCCAAATTCATTAAGATGTCTCATAGTTGGTTCTAGCGGATGTCGAAAAACCTGCTTACTTTTGAAGATGCTCCTGACTCCCAACTTTTTAAGATTATGATAATTTAATAATTTTCACAAAGTCGAGTTTTCAACCTGAGTACCAACTACTCTGACAAGGTTTTAATGCTGGTCTTCCAAAAGAAGATATCATCGGTTTATTTAAACTTCAAAACAATCTAAATGATTATGACATTGAAGATATAATACAACGATTTTGTGATACACAGAGATATAAAAAGAAATGAAAACTGATAACTTGTATTCTTAGTGATAATACGGATGATATATCCTCTCCCCAAGATTTGGATAAATCAAAAAAGAACCTCCTTATCTTTGATGATTGTGTTAATGAGAGAAAGCAAACAGTAATGGACAGCTACGACACAAGAGGGAGACATTCTTCTTGTTATTCTATTTCACTGAGTCAATCATACTTTCAACTTCCTTGTCATTCCATCAGAAGCAATGCTAATACTTTTATTTTATTCAAGTTAAATTCAATTGATATAAACAATTTTTGGAGAGATAATTGTTCTACATTATGTCGTTAAAAGGAATTTGGGGATTACATGAAGCACACGACTGAAAAATAAAAACATATTGTTGCGAAACAAGATGAGATATTAAGGGATATATTTTTTGTTTCATAAACAATTACATATATAAATGTTGTGGGTAAATCTGCTGCTGGAAAAACTTTCATAAATCAAGGTTCTTGTATAGTAAAAATGTGAATATTGTAAATTTATTTCAAAAACACCCCATGCTACGCATTATATCATCAACAACTAGAGCAATAAGACCTGGAGAAGTAAAAGGTGAAGATTATCACGATACATGCTTATGCGATTGAGGAATGAAGGTCACCTATACTGAAACGCAAAAGAAACTTACAACTTGTTTGAAATGTAATAAAATTGTAACCGTTCAAAATAAAACAAACCAACAATTGCTCATTGAAACATTGGCATTTTATTGATGACATGTCAAGTTTTTGACCAAGATACAGCATCTCATAAGTTTGTTCCACAGTACAGAACAGCACAGGGTGCAATGTCAGTCCCCTTTCAATAGCGTGTCTGGTCACCATTGTTTTGGATCCAGGCAGTGCATCGTCGGCGCATACTGCCTACCAGTCTTTGGATGGATTGCTGCTGGATTCTGTCCCACTCAGTCCTCAATGTCTGAAGCCATCTGACTGAAGACCATCTGACTGTCCTGCCTTGCCAGTGGTGACTCTTGGCCTCCCTGATCGAGGTCTGTCATGCGCAAAGTTGTGGAGGGTGTCTGTCCACCAGGGCCGATATCGTCTGCTGTGAACAGCCAAGGTGATGTGCCACCTCACGGTAGCTCGATCCATCTTGCAGTGTGCCCAAGGCACACTGCCGTTGATCCCTTGACAATCGTGGTATCTTGATTGAAATGCCCATTTTGCACTGGCCTTTTTAAAGCCAATATCAAGACATCACGTGCAGCTCATTAAAATCATCCCGTACCCCTTGGCTAATCACTGACAGTCAAAACGGCTGTTCAAAAGCTGTGCTGTGTAATGACCATTGAAGGTTCAAGTGACTGTCCATGACTGTTTTGTCTGACAGTGAGGACACTATTGTCACAAATAATTTCACACATTTACTACACTCAGTGTTATTGATGATATTTGAAGGTTTAAAAGGTGGTAAGTGTCTTTTGCGTTTCAGCATATTTGAGGAGGTTTCTCTTGGTACAACAAAATATTCACACAGTAAGTGTGAGGTAAAGAAATTAAAATCTGGTGGTGTTAGGATATTAGAAACTAATCCAGAAGGAATGAGACAAATTATTAAACATCTGAGTGGGGTTAAGATTTTATCATTCGGTTTTGATGTTGATGAAGAAACTCAACGCAGACGTATGAAAAACAGAGATGCAAGTATTAGTGAAGAAGAAATTACAACTCGTATTAATGTTAATATAGAATTTGATGAAATATTTAAAGAAAAGGATTTATTTGAACACATCTCGTTGGATGATGAAGAAAAGGAAAATTTCCCTGTTGATCTTGACAATTCATTTCATGAAATTTTCCAATAAATAAATGGATGCGAAAGAAAGAGCAAGAAGATTTATGGTATATGAAGAGTTGGTTTCAAAAGTTGTAAAACAACAGGAAGACATAAAGAAGAAACGCAGACAGAAAAGAACAGGTGAAGAAGCATTTGAAAGAATACAAGATACATTTTTTATCCCACTTTTAAAAACTTCTCAAGAAAAAATTATAGATGTTTTCACAGTTCCCACAATCGAATATACTCCTAAAAAACTTCAGATGTTCAAAGATTTCAGTCAAATGAAGGAGGAAGAATTAGAGCATATAGAAAAATTAGAATATGATGATGAAGGATTATTTCAACAACTGGAAGAGATTAATCAACCCCCTGATTATATTGTGAATGCTCTTCAAAACAATGAATATGCAGCGGAATCAAAAACCAAAGCAGGACTCATCCCCACAGAACAACCAGCAATATTTCATGTTGTTCATGGAAAGGTATTGATATTTAATGATGAAGTAAGGTTCGTGAGGTCTGCTCAACCCCCTGTTAAACAAACTCCGAGATGAATTTTTCTTCTCACAAAAGAAGGAAGACAAGCTTCAACTGTGAGGGATGAATCAAAGTATTTTGATAAACCATTGGATAAGAAAAATAATGATGATAGAGTATATATTGATCTGCTGGACTCTGTTAATTATTGGGTTAGTCTTTCTGGTAAAAAAAAAAAAGAAGAATGAGAAGGAGAAACACATTTTTCAGGCTTTTGGTTGTTTTATTCCAACTGACCCCTCACAATTAGTTAATAGACTCTTATTGTTGTTTGGTAGTAAGAAGGCTGGAAATAACATGTGTTTTAATGAAGCATCAGCCATTTTAGACCAGTTGATGAACATGAAAATAATGAATAAATATCAATATAAAGTCATTTAATCTCACATTAAATAAGATGAGAAGCACAATCCTTAGTATTAATTTCATAACAAGCGACCACACATCTTCATTCCCATACCCACAACAACTTGACCCAACAAAAGAATATAAGGCATCTTTATTGTCCATGGAAACTTATAATACCTTATTTTATATAATTGAGAAAAATGACGTTTAGTTAAAATGTGGGAAGTGGAAACAAAACGATAACAGTCTCACCCGGAGCATATGAGATTTCTCAAATATCTTCCGAAATTGTTCATCTTATGAAAGAACAGGGTGATGAACCAAAAAATATTGTTATAGATTATCAAAAACATACTTCAAAATCAATGATTAAACTTTAAAGTAACGACAAGGTTGATTTCACAATTGATAATTCATTTCGAGAGTTATTGGGTTTCTCCTCAAAAAAGATTGAAACTAATGGGACATTTTACAGTGATAATGTCATTCAAATATCTCAAGGAATAAATTCGGTATTAATTCACTGTGATTTGATTGATGGTGCTTATCATGATGGAATAACAACAAATACAACATTTTCATTCAGCGCATACTCAACCCCAATTGGTTATAAATTCAATATGGAACCCAAAAATTTGGTTTATCTCCTTGTGTCAGGAAAAATCATACACAGAGTAAATTTTTGGGATAACCGACCAAGATAATCGTATGATTTCTTTTAATGGAGAAGTTATATCCATCAGAATTCAACTTCGTGAAGTTTTCCAACAAATAAATATGATGGTTATTGTGAGGAAACACGAGTTGGGAAAATATATAATAATTACAGGGGATGGGATGTTCCTTTCCCCATACTACAAGGGTGAAGGAATGTATCTTGGTAGAGGATACTATAAACCTTAGAGACAAAGGGGTGTCGGACATCAATTTAGAAGAGATGGGATAATTGATACTCTAATGGCTATCGGTTGAACTATTCTTCAACAAAAATACCTAAGTGGTTCAACTGCTTCTGCTGTGGGAAATGTAGCAGGTGCTATTAAGAGAATAAAATATGCCCAAAAGGAATCTCATAAATTACAAGCAATAAAGAAATTAAGAAAGGCAAAAGTCAGTTGTCTCCCCAAGAACGACAGAAATTAATCCAAATACTTGGGTCAGGGTTTCAAAAGTTTTAACATCTTTTTTCCTAAATAAATACAAATATGTAAGCAATTGATAGTATCTATGATTTGGATGATACTATTATCATCTCAAACTCCACTAAAAAATAAGACTACTTCTTCGTAATTGCAATAACTGGAACAGACTGGAATGCAAATGGTACAAAAAGTTTTGAAATAAATAATCAACAAACTTATTTGAATCTATCCGAAAGTTTCTTGTTGTGTAAATTTACATTCACTCAGGCTGGGAATAATGCAAACGCTTAACTCGTGAATGATTTATTCTGGAAAATGTTTGATGGTGTTCGTTTATACATTGGAACACAAGAAGCTGAAGCAGTTGATTTTGTCTCTGCTGTATCTGAAAGGATGAAATTTACACGATATTCATTCAGTGATAGAATGGGAAAGGGGGCTGTCGAAGGTTTTATTCCTGATATGTCAACAGGACCAAACACAGACCCTGAAGATAGTCAAAGGAAAGGAATGTATAATGATGATGCAAAAGTATGTCATAGTTTTACTGTGGCAGTTCCTCTTAAAGGTATATTTGGATATTGTGATCATGATAAAGTTCTGTATGGTCTAAAAATTATATTTCAACTACAAAAGAATGATAATGAAAAAAGATTACTTTTTGGTGTTGGTAATGCTTTAACTGATCAGAATAAATTTGTAATTGATGAAAGGAGTTGGTATATTAGTGAATATACTCCTAATCTTAAAACAGAAGAGATGTGAAATAAAATACTTAACTCAAATAAACCACTCAATGTATCACACCTTAAAATAAGATGTCAACACCTTAAACTAAACCAAACCACTTACACATGGAATTTGGGTGTTCTGGAAGGTAAGCCACGATATCTGTAGATCATTTTTTTTAAAAACCAGATGGCGATACTGCTACTGATAAGAATAATGCATTGAGTGAAAATGCTAAGCTGAAACAACTTCGTGTTTCTCCAAATGGAAACATTTTATCCACGAGATAGATTGGAAATTAATTGGGAAAAAATTACTTTGCTGAAGCACACAAGTCTTACCAAAAGGTGTGTGAAAGTAATGGAAATAAAGAACCTATTTTGGATATGACAGCATTTAAAAGTTTGCATACAATCTATGCGTTTGACCTGAGTGCTCAAAAGGAAACTACAAAGTCGAATCGAGTGGATACTTCCCTATACGTTGAAAGAGGAGAGAGTGAAGAAGCTGATTCATATTGTTTGCTTTTGGAAGAAACAGAATTACAGATTAATACAGATAATGGTGTTATGATTAGTCTCATTATTTTTTGTAAAATAACTGAGTGGCAAAGTACCAACTGGGATATATGTTAATCAAATCAATCTTCAGAAACTATCATCTTGTGTTCAAAATCAAAATCCTTGTATGAATAACGTTAATACAATTCAGAGAAAAGGAGCAGTAAGAATTGAAGTTTTGCTCAGAAGAGAACAGGTTAAAATCTTGAACGATACTGGCTCACTTTAAATTAAAATGACAAAACCAATGTTGAAAAAATATTCAAAAAGACAGACAAGTGGAGGATTTTTCCCATTTCTAATTTCTTTATTTGCTGGTTTAAGTGCGGTTGGAGCATTGATGGGTGGTATTTCAACAGCGGTGAAAACTGCCAACGAAAGCAAGGCTCAACTCCGGGCTCAAAAAGAGTTGGAGAAACAAACTAGTGGAAGTGGTGTAATTGTCGATTTTGCTGAAAAACTTGAAAGTCTGCCTGATAAAGCAAGATTGTTCGTTGGAGATATGCTTTCTTCTCTCGCACATGCAGGTGTAAAATTAACTAAAAAGGGTAATGGATTATATCTTTGAAATAAATAAATGAGCATTGATGAGTGGTTTAAAGAATTTGGAAAGAATACAACATCAAATTTACAACTTGTCAAATATTGTAAAAATTAAAAATTCATAATGTGCTTATTTGTACAAGTACGGGCCCGTAGGGGCGGGCCCGTAGGGACGGGCCCGTAGGTGCATAAACGATGACTGGATTGCAGCATTATTTCAATTAGATCTATCCAACCGTATCATAAATGGCCATAACTTGGGAAATACCTGGGAAACACATTCAGGTCCCCAGCATCAATTGTGACATCATATCAAATGAAGAAGAATTGTGACACCCACTCTCTCTTGCCCCCCCCTCGCTCCCCCTCCTCTCGCCCCTCCTCTCTCCCCCCTCTTCTCTCGCCCCTCTCTATCGCCCCCACTCTCACCCCCTCTCTCGCCCCCTCCTCTCTCCCCTCTCTTGAATTGTGATGCCCCCTATCTCTCACCCCCTCTTCCCCCCTCTCTCACCCCCTTTATTGCCCCCTCTCTCTCCCCTCTCTCACCCCTAGTCTCCCCCTCCTCTATTCCCCCTCTCTTCCCCCTCTCTCACCCCTAGTCTCGCCCCTCCTCTCTCCCACCTCCTCTCTCCCCCTCCTCTCTCCCCTCCTCTCTCCCCCCTCTCTTGCCACCCCTCTATCCCCCCTTGTCTCGCCCTTCCTCTCTCCCCCCTCCTCTCCCGTCCCCCTCTCTCTCAGATATTGGTCGACAGATAAATGGCCGTAACTTGGGAACTGCTCGTCCGATTATTATCAAACATCGAAAAGGCACATCCGCGGTTCCCCAGCAATATTCCTGGCAAGTTTCAACCAGATCGGACCGTCAATCGTGCAAAATAAATAAAAATAATAAATAAATAAATAAACATTAATTTTGACGTCATTCGTGATGTCATAGCACCGTGTCTTGTCATTGCTCGACAGATAAATGGCCGTATCTTGGGAACCGCTTGTCCGATTGATATCAAAGCTTGAAAAGGCACATCAGCGGGTCCCCGGCAATATTCTTGGCAAGTTTCAATCAGATCGGACCGTCAATCGTGCAAATAAAATAAAAAAATAATAAATAAATAAACATTAATTGTGACGTCATTCGTGATGTCATAGCACCGTGTCTTGTCATTGCTCGACAGATAAATGGCCGTATCTTGGGAACCGCTTGTCCGATTGATATCAAACCTTGAAAAGGCACTTCAGCGGGTCCCCGGCAATATTCTTGGCAAGTTTCAATCCGATCGGACTGGTGATCGTCCGGTTATTAATAGTTTGGGAAAAAATTGGCATGATAAGGTGAGAAGGTGGAACGACACCTTCAGCTGCCATATATACACCTTTTCAACACTGAAAAAGCAGTAAAATGGCCGTAACTTGGGAGCCGCTTGTACGATCGATATCAAACCTCGAAAAGGCACATCTGCGGGGCGCCGGCAATATTCCTGGCAAGTTTCAATCTGATCGGACCGGCGGTCGTCGAGAAACGGCAGTCGCAGACAGACAGACACACACACAGAGATTGCTGGAATTATATATAGATGAGAAAAGAATTAACAAACATGCCGAAAACTACAAAGAATATTATTATGAACTTCGAAGATAATAATGGGAAGGGTTCTCATTGGGTTTGTATTTTTAATAGTCAAGACATATTATTTTGATAGTTTTGGTCTTCCACAACCTGTTGACGTCATAAAATTCTTACAGAATGGTGTTTATCAAACATTTCAAGTCCAATAATTAAATTCCAAGTGTTGTGGTCAATTACGTCTCTATGTGTTATTTCAACTCAACAAAAATAAATTTTTTATGGCTATTTTTAATTTAATATAAATGACATGTTTGATAAATATGTTTCTATCTTTGGTGTATCCCAAGAACTGGATATTGATTTATCAAATTATTACACAAAGGCACAGGCTGCTCGACAGAAATATAGTATAACAAAAAATATTAAAATGAAAAATGCTTATAAATTCATAAACTATCCAAGCCCGATTGACACGAATGACTTGGTGAGATTAAGTGATTTCTCACAATATATATATATATATATATATATATATATATATATATATATATATATATATATATATATATATATATATATATATATATTCTAAGGCGAGGTTCCCACTGTCGTGCGATCCGTTACGAACGCCACCATTGGCCATTCGTAGCTGATCATGGAATTTCTCTGAAAGTCTGTTCCCACAATCACGATGCACGGCACGATTGAAATCGTGGTCTCACAGAGCGTGGTGTTTGTCTTGTCTAACATCGATCCCAAACATCACGATTAGGAAGCATTATTAGATGCGAACTGTCGCGCTTTGTAACGAACCAATACGATCTGTCGCGCTTTGTTATGATGCAATACGATCTGATACGATGATCTCAATTGACAATTGATCGTGTTGAACGTTGAATAATTTTGAACCATTAAAAATTTTTCTAGAATTAACACGATTGCCACCACTGACCTCAAGATCTGATAAGATCTGATAGGATCACCACAATTAGTCCACAATTAAGACCAGAATTTCAATCGTGCCGTGCATCATGATAGTGGGAACCAAGTTTAAAATAAAACGGCCGTGTATTCCAAAGATACAGAAGTGTTGATTTTATCTCCAGGTCATACAGAATTCACAGTTACAATTAAAATAAATTTTTATAAGGAAGAGCGTATCATTTGTATGAGAATAGAACAATGGGGGTATGATATGAATGATTTAGGGTATAATTGGTCATTTAAAATTGACCGAGAAGACCTGGAACAATTAAATCAGTCGAGTAAGGAAGAATATTATCCACTTGGTATCGAGAATGAGTTTTGTAGAAGCACGATGAGTAAACAACAAATAAAATAATTTAATAAGGGTAAATATAATAATGGTTTTGCCCTCGTTTATATCATGAAAACAGAAAAAACAGGATTATATATATATATATATATATATATATATATATATATATATATATATATATATATATATATATATATATATATATATATAAAAAGGATTAACACAAAATGATTTAACTCTGGGAAGACGGGTCATAATATTATTATATTATGATATAATAATATTATAACCCGTCATAAGACGGGTGTTTCGTGTCATAATATTATTCTCTCATATATTTCTATTACATAAATGACGGCAAGAAGGCTTCAAGAAAATTATCATTTCTGTCTTCGCATACCTTCAAGAAAAGGGTATTCGGTATTTTAATATGTTCTACAACATAAGAATGAGGTATTTTCAATAAAAGATTGGCTTTATACTGATGTTGATAAACCGACAACTTTAGATTTAATTAAAATGTTAAATAATGAAAAAATTAGAAAGTTAAGAAAACGTTCTCTTTTTACTCTTTTAAGGCTCTTTTAGAAATTCAAAATAAATTTTCATGGTTTCCAGTTGTAAAAAAAAATATTTTGGATACAGGAATAACAAGAAATCCTGATGAATATATGTATGATATTCTATGGGGTGTCAGTGATTCAAGGATAGTAAGGGATGAGGAAGGAGTTGAAGAAGAGAGAGAAGAGGAGGAAAATGAGAAGAGAGAAAAGGAGGAGAGGGAGAAGAGAGAGAAGAGAGAGAAGGAGAAGAGAGAGGAAAGAGCGAGAATAAATAAATATAAAAATATGGAAACCAGTGAGATTAAAAAAAGATTGGGGGTATTACAGAAATTAAATGAATCTCAACGCACCGAGGAGGAAAACAAAGAATTGATGTCTATTAGAAATATGTTTGGCAAGACGATTGACATCGTTTTCAAGGCAAGGATATTGGCTTTAATTGAAGTTTTTCATTTTTTTTTCTGAAATAAATGGAGGAGAGAGAAGACATTTCTGAGGATTCTTTATGTTTTCAAAATAAAGATTCAAATGTGCATGTTGGAAACTAAAAAGGTTTTTGCACTCTGTAGGAATTTTTCTCATAAATAAATGAGTTATTGTCTCAAATGTAAAAAGAAAACTAATACTAAAAATATCTCATAATTTAAAAGTAAAAATAATACGGTTATACAAAAAGGTACATGTTTGTTGTGTGGTTCAAAAAAGAGTCAATTTATCTCCAAACACAAACGTGGAGGAAATATACAAATGTTTTTATCAGGAAGTAAATTTACAACTACTGGAATACCAGGGGAATTACATCTACCAGGGTATTCTTTCTGTGGTCCAGGCACAAACTTGGATAAAAGATTAGATGAGGCAGACAATCCTAAACCATGGAGTAAACCCATCAATATGGTTGATGAAGTGTGCATGAGGCACAATATTGATTATGGGAATACCACAACTTTGGAAGAAAAGCATGAAGCTGATAGAGAAATGTTGTATAATTTGTCTCTGATACAAAATCAAACCTTGAGAGAAAAAGTTAATAGGTTCATCGTGAAGAAGATGATCAGTACTAAATTGAAACTTGGGCTTGGAAATTCAAAAAACTTAAAGGCTCTAATGATGTCATCAAGACTGAAGAACAATTAGTTGATGAATTACATCAACCAATATTCACAAAGTTTCATAGAAGGAAGGTTTATTCCAAGGAAGTTGATTATATTTGGTCCGCTGATTTGTTTGAACTCAATAATGACAAGGGGAACAAGTATGCTTCAACCGTTATCGATTTGAGGAGTAGATATGCATGCATTGTCCCTTTAAAAAACAAAACAGGTAATACTCTTATGTTAGCTTTTCAACAGATATTGAATAAAAGTAAGAGAAAACCTAAAAAATTGTGGACTGATGAGGGTGGAGTTTTATAACAAGACATTTATGAATTTTCTTAAAAATAACAGCATTTCATTAGACAGTACCTTCAATGAAGGAAAAGCCATTGTTATTGAGCACTTTAATCGTACTTTAAAAGAGAGACTATATAAAAAATTCACACAACTCGGTTCTCAACAATGGTCATCTTTTATTCAGGATATTGTAGATAAGTATAATGACATGATTCACACGTCAACGACTACGAAACCATCAGAAACATTGACAAAATTAAAATATGAAAAAGAAATTAATGTCAGATAACCGAAGTTCAAAGTTGGTGATATCGTAAGAGTATATAGGTGGAAATCTCATTTTGAAAAAGGTCATACAAAGCATTGGACAAATGAACTTTTTAAAATTGTTGATGTCATAGATACAGTTCCTTGGACTTATAAGGTATATGATTTAGAAGGGGAAGAGATTTTAGTTTCATTTTATTCACAGGAATTACAAAACACAAAATAAAGCAGATAATACTCATGGGAGTAATAGGTTGGCTCTTCACTCTCCTCTACTGTACACCTTAATGGACACTCGAGGACCAAGTACGAGGTGTATAACAGGTGGCATCTGCCGAGGGTTAAATTAAAAAATATATATAATGTGTGTCAAGGGGAACGTTCTTAGGTCTGTGAACCCCAAACACAGAATCCTCAACTGAATTGTCAGTCAAGGCTTAACTTTCGTTTGTTGGTGTGTGTGCAATGGGGGACATTCGTAGATCTGTGAACCCTAAACACAGAATCCTCAACTACATATTCAAGGCTTAACTTTTGTTTGTTTGTGTGTGTGTGTGTGTGTGTGTGTTTGTGTGTGTGTGTGTGTGTTTGTGTGTGTGTGTGTGTATGTGTGTGTGAGATAATATAACAGGGAGCATAATCAACCCCAACCCTAACCCACCCTTACCCACCCTAACCCTCGCATTCAAAATCACAACCCCAATGCAAATCCACACCAACCCTCACATTCAAAATCTCAACCCAAACCCAAACCCACCCTAACATTCAAAATCTCAACCCAAACCCAAACCCACCCTAATCCTCACATTCAAAATCTCAACCCCAACCCTCACCCACCCTAACCCTCACATTCAAAATTTCAACCCCTGCCCAACACAATATCTTTTTTTAAATACGTATTTCAACAACATATTTTTTAAAGTTTTTTTCTCTTCTTCCAATTCTGTTATTTAAGTCTTTCAGGTTTGATGAAGTAGAAAGGGGGAATAAGACCTTTCCTACTCTTTCTTCCCAGAACTAACAATATATATTTTTATGTTTTTTTCTCTTCTTCCATTTCTGTCTTTTAAAGCTTTCAGGTTTGATAAAGAAGAAAGGGGGAGTAAGAACCTTCCTGCATCTTCTTCCCAGAACTAACAAAATATTTGGTTTACTCTTCTGGCCTCCAGAGTTGTTCATTACATACAAACAAACAGACAAGCCGGTATGCGACATGGGTGGTCGCGAGATAATTTCATACTAGTCATACAGTTTTTGACGGATTGGGCTGAAATGTTTTGACAAAGAGGTTGATTATAGTGCGCATATAAGCGCGGAAGCCAATTTTTGATTATCAATTTTTTTTTTTGGGATTTTCAAATATTTCAAAGTCCCGTTGCTCAGCAACGGTGGCATCCATAGCAACGGTGCGCAGAAGCATATGACTAGATCCTGGTATGAACCAACCAGACAAGTTTCATCAAAATTGGTTAACTCCTCTGGCCTCCAGAGCTGTCCATTACATACATACAGACAGACAGAAAACTTGAGAATAATGAGAAATAATGAGAATAATTGAGAAAACTTGAGACCAGGGCATTTAAGATCATCGGCATTTCCCGCAATGAATCTGAGTCTTTGGGCCTCTCACTCAATCACCGCAGGTTGGTCGGTGGTCTTTCTGTCTTCTACCGACTCCTCTCCAGCCTTGCCTCCCCTGCTCTCTCTGCGATTTGTCCCCACCACATTTCCACAGGGCGCTTAAGGTCCGCCAACAACCCCCTTCTGGTAAAACTACCAAAATCACGAATCACTGCTCATCTTCACTCTTTCATTCCTCTTTTTTCCCGCCTTTGGAATAAACTTCCTCACTCTATTCTTTCCCATTCTTCCCTCCAGGCTTTCAAAACAGCTGCTCACCACCACCTCTTATCTTCCCCCATCCAAATCCTCGATCTTTTCTACCCCCGATAATCCACCCAAGCCCACTTCCTTCATTTCTCCTGCTTTCCTTCCTGAAAGTCCCTGAAATGTCCATCTTCTCTTCGCCATGTTGCCCATCCCATCCCCATCCCTCTCCCTTCCACAGTTCACCTAATGTGTCTGTTCCCCACTGTTTTGTCCCTTCCACTCCCGCCCCTCTTGTCTCATGCTTCCTTGCTGTGAGTTGTGTGTTAGCTCTCATACGAGCCTCGACCACGGTATACAAAAAAAAAAAAATGGTAGTCAAGCGACCACCCAACAAGCCGGTAGGCGACATGGGTGGTCGCTATATAATTGCATACCAGTCATACAGTTTTTGACGGATCAGGCTGAAAGTTTTTGACAAAGAAGTTGATTATAGTGCGCATAAAAGTACGGAAGCAGATTTTTGATTTTCGAATTTTTTTGGGGGGATTTTTCAAAAATTTCAAAGTCCCATTGCTAGGCAACGGTAGCGTCCATAGCAACGGTGCTCAAAAACATACAACTGCATCCTGGTATGAACCAACCAGTAAAGTTTCATTAAAATTGGTTGAATCCTCTGGCCTCCAGAGCTGTCCATTACATAGAAACAAACAGACAAGCCGGTTGGCGACATGGGTGGTCATTAGATAATTGCATACTAGTCATACAGTTTTCGACGGATCAGGCTGAAATTTTTTGAGAAAGAGGATGATTATAGTGCGCATAAAAGCACAGAAGCCCATTTTTTATTTTCGAATTTTTGTTGGGGGATTTTTCAAATATTTCAAAGTCCCGTTGCTTGGCAACGGTGGCGTCCATAGCAACGGTACTCAAAAGCATACAACGACATCCTGTTATGAACCAACCAGTAAAGTTTCATCAAATTCGGTTGATTCCTCTGGCCTCCAGAGATGTCCATTACATTCTTAGAGACAGACAGAAAACTTGAGAATAACGGTAGTCTCGCGACGACCCAACAAGCCGGTAGGCGACATGGGTGGTCGCTATATAATTGTATACCAGTCATAGAGTTTTTGACGGATTGGGCTGAAATTTTTTGACAAAGAGGTTGATTATAGTGCACATAAAAGCACGGAAGCCGATTTTTGATCTTCGAAAAAGATATATTTTTCGGATTTTTAAAAAATTTCAAAGTCCCGTTGCTAGGCAACGGTGGCATCCTCAGCAACGATGCTCAAAAGCGTACAACTAGATCTTGGTATGAACCTACCAGTTAAGTTTCATGAAAATCGGTTGACTCCTCTGGCCTCCAGAGCTGTCCATTACATACAAACAAACAGACAAGCCGGTTAGCGACATGGGTGGTCACTAGATAATTGCATACTAGTCATACAGTTTTCGACGGATCAGGCTGAAAATTTTTGACAAAGAGGATGATTATAGTGCACATGAAAGCACAGAAGCCAATTTTTTTATTTTCGATTTTTTTTTGCGGATTTTTCAAATATTTCAAAGTCCCGTTGCTGGGCAACGGTGGCGTCCATAGCGACGGTGCTCAAAAGCATACAACTAAATCCTGGTATGAACCTAACAGTCAAGTTGAATCAAAATCGGTTGACTCCCTTGGCCTCGAGAGCTGTCCATTACATACATACAGACAGACGGAAAACCTGACAATAACGGTAGTCTCGCGACGACCCAACACGCTGGTAGACGACATGGGTGGTCGCTATATAATTGCATACTAGTCATAGTTTTTGACGGATCGGGCTGACAATTTTTGACAAAGAGTTTGATTAGATTGCGCAGAAAAGTGCAGAAGCCAATTTTTGCTTTTCGATTTTTTTTGTTTTTAGGATTTTTCAAATATTTCAAAGTCCCGTTGCTCGGCAATGGTGCTCAAAAGCATACAAATAGATCCTGGTATGAACCTACCAGTCAAGTTTCATCAAAATCGTTGACTCCTCTGGCTTCCAGAGCTGTCCATTACATACATACAGAGAGACAGAAAACATGAGACTAAGGGTACTCAAGCGACCACACAACAGATAGAAAATCTGTGAATAAGGGTAGTCCAAGGACCACCCAATAGCAAAATCGACTGACCAATATTTTTGAAAAATCTTCAATTTTGCAAGTAACAAAATCGACTGACCAATGTACTTGAGAAATCTTCGATTTTGCGATTGACAAAATCGACTGACCAAGATACTTGAAAAATCTTCGATTTTGCAAGTAATGAAAAATTAAATGCAGGTGAGTGACTCAAGATAATGGGGAAGCGTGTTTTGTATTTGATGAAAATGTTTTAAACACATCAGTTAAACCTTTTAAAAAGGTTTTAATCGTATTAGTAAAAGCTTTTCATTGATCAATTTCATATTAGTAAAACCTTGCCATCGATGAATTTCACCTTTGAAGAGGAGAAAATGGAATCCTTCCCTTCTGAAGCATGCTCGTATAAAGGGATCCCAAAGGCACCCTGAAGGTCACAGTGTATAGAAAGCCCACACACACTGACTGCTACCTCGATTTTGATTCCTGCCATTCATTGCAGCACAAAAGATCAGTGGTACACACACACTCAAAAAGAGCACGTGAGATACCATCTACCTTCAAAGAGAAGCCAAAAGAGGTGGTGCATCTCCACAGGGTTTTGAGGGCTAAAGGATACCCACAGAACTTGCTACCAAAAAGGAGAATGATCTTATACGACCCACACAACAGGCTGGGACTAAAAGAGCAACCCAGGGGTTTCTGTGTTCTGCCTTTTATACTGGGTGCATTGCAGAGGACCGGCAGAGGATAGAAAATGGCAGGAGTGAAGGAAAGTTTCAACCCAGTCTTCACTCTCAAGAAAGCGCTTATGAGGGTAAAGGACAAGCTTCCGAGGAAGGACAGGGTAGTGGTGGTGTATGCGATACCCTGTGGTTGTGGAGCTGAGCATGTGGGAGAGACTGTGAGGAACTTAGGTCAGTGTATTGCTGAACTCCATAAGGCATTTGAGTGCAATTTTCCCAACAGGTCTACCATTTTGGCAAAGATGGGCTCAAGGGAGGGCACAGACCTAAATGGGATATAGTTAGCATTTTGGGTTCAACTCCAAAACAGGATCAGAAGACAGATTCTGGAGGTTTGGCATGCAGATCAAATTCTCACATCGATCAGGCAGGATGTGGTGGATTGACCTTTGGCCCTCTCTTCCATAAACGCACCGGGAAATCCTGGACATTGCATGGGGATTCCATGACATTGCACGAGGATTCCACGAGGTATATCACCCAACCGTTCCGTCAGCACTACCCCCCCACCTGCCTCCTTATTATGATGCCATTGTGAATTTGCTTATTACATGCATTTAAAGGCATGCTTACGTACACCTGATTGTGTGTACTTGCAATGAGAGTGATTGATTAATAATTTTCTGATGTCATCTGAACTGTTGTTGGTGTAATCCATTGGGTTTACATGAGTGTTTTGTTTGATCCGTTATTGTGCGATTGGTTTTTTAAGTTGTTAATGGTCAGAATGTGAGATTGACGTGATACGTGCGTTGATTGGTTGTCCAGCTTTGCCCACCCCCATATTTGGGTATTTTGGGGGATATTGTGATCATTTTCATCACTGTTGAGAAAAGTTAATGGATACATTTTGCTTGGCACTTGTTGTTAACCGAAACGTTGAGTCATTGTTTGTTCTATTATAGGTTGGAGAATTTCTCATGGGTTCCGTTCGGCAAATATATTGTTTCGGTTTTGGGGGTAGATGAAACGATCTAATAATCCAGATAGGATTGTATAGTGTAGCATGGTCCATGGATTGGTTGAAGCACCTCGATGTATTTAAGTCAGGGAATCTGTGAGCTTATTTGTTACCTGTCACCACACGAGGGGTGGTGCAGTGTTAATTAGCTTAGGGAATAAAAATAAGGTCCCCTGAACGTGATTATCCTCTGTGATTTTCCCTATGTTTGTATCTTCCAAGTATGGCCGTAAGCTTGGGACTGAGTCTCTAAAACAATAACAACAACAGGAAAAGCCCCGGCTTCCTGGGTTTGGAGGCGAGCAGGTCGGCCCCGATGACAGACGATAAGAGAGGAGATTATGACTGCAGGGTGTGCTTGGTGGAAAGGAGTGGAGGGTGTTCTTGGAGAAGGCAAAGAATTTGTGTGCTTGGCGAGAGTGCACACCTGGTGCAGATTGAGCGGATTGGTGCACGTCTCGAGCTGATCAAGGAGGTGCTGAAAGGATTTGTGCATTTGAAGCTTGGAAGGCTACAATAAGCGAGGCGCAATCCTGCCTGTGCGTCCCGTTGGATGGTGGAGGCGTTATCCTCCTAGTCTCGGCGGGAGACGGCGCTTGTTTGGCGGCACATGCATCGGAATAAGCTTCCTAGCACCAAATTGACGAGGGTCAGGCTGAGTATCAGTGCTTTGGAATGAGGGGTTTATTTTGCCTTGTTACCCTTTATCTGTGTTTTTTTCTGTGTGTGCGATCATAGGAGTTGTTTATTGAATTTGTGCATTGTTGTCCTTATCGGTATTTGCTTCAATAAAGAATCCATGTCAATGATCGTGTCTGCCTCTGAGAAATAAGTACCGCTTTACCTTCCCTGAAGGTTGGACGGTATTGGCCGCCTGGCTAACCCAAATTTGGGTAGTAAATTATAACCCCAGAACACTTACAACAACTGCTGACAGGAGCGGGGTTCGAGCCCAGCCACCTCCCCGACAATAAATATATGCATATATATATACGTTGACCCCTCCTACACTCCTCAAGCAAATAAGCTGCATATAGCAACCCAAGAAGACCTACACACGCGAAGCGCCATGCTGTTTCGAACACTTCCCAGTGATCCTCAACAACAATAAAGACGTTTGTGGAGGATTAATGGGACTCGTGAGGCAGCCATTCATATGAATGTGGAAAAAGGGAAATACTCTCTGACTCAAGGCCCAAAAGCCCAAAATAGGAGACTGAATCCCCCCCTCCCATAAAAGCAAAAGCCCAAAATAGGAGACTCATTTATCCACTTCCCTCCCCCCATACAAAAAATGTAAAATTAAGACTGATTCCTCCACCTCCCATACAAGCAAATGTAAAATTGAGACCGACTCAAGCCCCAAAAGCTCAAAATAGGAGACACATTTCCTCCCTCTCCCATGCAAGCAACTGTGAAATGGAGATTAACTGATTAAAACACTTCTTTCCTTTAAAATTTTCATCCCACTCAAAGAGTGATCCAATGAATATTTGTCCATGTTCTACTTTGGGGAATAACTTCATTTTCCAATTTCATTCATTACCATCGAGTATATTCACAAAGATTACTTTGGAACTTAGTTCTCGGTTTAAGTATTTTTGTGGAGCAGAAATGAAATGATAAACTTCTCTTAATGCTCTTATTTGACCATTTCCTGAACCACATATCATTTTGAGATTGTAGTAAATTGTTTTTCCATTGTTCAACTCATAACCATCAAAGTTTTCAGTCCATTCAAGGATATTAATGTATTTATTTACATCCTCCAACTTACTTGTAATTTAATTTATCTGCTTATTTGTTTTATATACTTTTACCCCAGTTATTTCTTCAATAAGACTTATTTGATATTTCTCACATTCTTTATGTTTCCCATTTAAATACCAAGGCTGATTATATCTCCACTCTTTGGTTTGGTTATTGCTTGGTTCTATCATTTATAAATCAGGAAAAAGATGGCGGTAGCATGTTAAAATTCACTCCCCAATAACTTAACACTTATACTTCTAACCATAAAGGAGACGATTGATTCCATTCTCTAAAATATATCTTTTATCATCAAAAGCTCCGAATGCTTTCTTATTTATCTCTTCTGTATATAATTGATGTGTATAACTTCTTATTTTATTCATTTTTCTGTACTCCTCCTTCTTTAAGGTGAAACAGTTGTAATAATGTTTTAAGTTCATTGTTTCCTTGATTATATTTTTCTTTATTCCCTTTAGCTTCTTTCGCACCTTTCAATGTTGTGATTATCAATGTACGTAAAAGCATAAGACTTTGATCTCAATCCTCTAAATTCACTCATGACCTACCCACCCAATTCATCTTTAAACTTACCCATAACCTTTTTATTATTTGAGGAAAACAACACATCACCTGACTTATAATTATTTGCATCATACATGTATATATATATATATATATATATATATATATATATATATATATATATATATATATATATATATATATATATATATAGATATATATATATATATATATATATATATATATATATATATATATACATACATATATAATCAATCATATCCTCATATACATCACTTGTCTTAATTTCTAATTATATAAATTACTAATACAAAACTATCTGTATCCCCTATCCCCTTGTTTATAAAACAGTAAATATATCCCTTCATATCACATCTTGTTTCACAGCAATATATTTATATTTTTCAGTTGTGTGCTTCATATAATCCCCAAATTACTTTTTCGACCAAATGTAAAACAATTTTCTCTCCAAAAATTGTTTACATCTATTGACTTTAACTTGAAGAAAATAAAAATATTAGCATTGTTTCTGATTGAGCGATGAGGGAGTTGAAAGTATGATTGACTTAGATGAATACAATTACAAGAAGAATGTCTCCCTCTTGTGTAGCAGCTATCCATTTCCGTTTAGTTTCTCTCATTAACACAATCATCAAAGATAAAGAGGTTCTTTTTTGATTGATCCAAATATTGGGGAGAAGGTATATCATCCGCATTATCATGAAGAATACAAGTTATCGGTTTTGATTTCTTTTTATATCTCCGTCTCTCACAAAATAGTTGTATTAAATATTCAATGTGTAATCATTTAATTTGTTTTGAAGTTTAAATAAACTGATTATATCTTCTTTTTGAAGATCAGCATTAAAACTTTGTGAGAGTAGTTGATACTCATGTTGAAGACTCCACTTTGTGAAAATTATTAAATTTTCATAATCTTAAAAGTTGGGAGTAAGGACATCTTTAAAAGTAAGCAGGTTTTTCCACATCCACTTGAACCAACTATGAGACATCTTTATGAATTTGGAAGATTTTTATGGTTGTTAAATTTTATCTTCTTTTCCCAAATGGGTAAAAAAATCATTCATTTATATATTTCGAAAACAGGTTATTTAGTTTATTACTGGCTTTTTTTAGAAACTCTATATTTTATCCTAAGTTCGGGTTTAATTTCAAGATAATCCATTATTTTATTTATACAATATCTTGTCTTGATATTTTCCTGAAAATGGCAATAGTGAATAATATATAACAACAATCCTTTGAACATTTCTCTCATACATTCAGTTTCTTCCGCGGTAAGGAAAGGTGTGATATCACCCTCATACTTCACATTCATTTCTCTAATCAATCTTGTAAAGTAATTCATTTTTGGTGTAAATCTAAAACAATTATATTCCTTTTTACATTTTTTTTATTTTCATTAATTGGAAGATAATCACAGAATATAGATTGTTTATAGGCTTTTGACTCTGTGTTTAATTCCATTCCATCACATGCCGGACAATTCTCAAATTTGTCAAATGGAGAATCAAGGAATTCAAAGGGCTCAAGATCTAGTATACTATTCATATTTATAAAGTAAAACTTTACTTCAAATAAAATTCATCTTCAGTATCATCTTCGGAACCTTCACAATCATCTATTAAAACTACTTTCATAACTTTCATTTGAACACAAACTCTCGGAATCATAACTGTCGTTTGAACACAAGCTCTCGGTATCATACGTGTCATCACTCTCATAATCTTAAAAATCTTCAGTTGAATATTGACTCATATTTACTTAGTAAAAAAACATTACCATGGAAATCAATATACTTTTTTTTATTAACAGAATCAACTGCAACATTTTTTATATTAAAGGTAATTTCAAAATGATCCTTAACAACTATTGAATGAAATGTCATTTCACCTGATATATTAACATCCTTTATTTCATCAGGATTTACTTCTTTAGGGTTGTTGAAAAAAAATACAAATTTCTCCTTTCATATTACAGATGGTCTTATCTCTTCTTTCTTCAGCTTCATCCATAAGGTTTTTGTTTTTTGATACTTTTTCTTGTTTCATTGCTTTTTTAGTTTTGAATATTTTGCCAGAAGGAGAGGAGAAACTTTTATTAGACCTACTTTAATTGATGTGCTTCCAGATATACTAAAAGCCCTTCCACTGTAGGAAGTTGAAGAACTCATATTATTCACCATCATTTTTTTTTATCCAATAGTTGTTATATTTATCTTTATTCAATTTTAGATACTTGACATATTTCTCAGTATCTTTTTCAAATGAAGAGATTGATTGAAACTTGTCTTTTGTGTCTTGATACATTGTATTTATTCAGTGAAAAAGGTTGGAGAATATAATTGTTTGAAGCACAGAATCACATGTAAATTAAACGAAATTTTCATGAAGAAAACTTTATTTTCATCAAAGTTTTATTATATAAATATGGCGAATACAACGTACTGTGATGTTTGTAATCCTAAATATAAATGTTATAAAAAACACCTTCAAACCAACAAACACACATTCAATCTTTTCAGACAAATATCTCCACTTGACCAATAAACAAAACATTGTGATAGATGTGATAATGATATTCTTTAAAAAAATTATAATAAACATCTTCAATCCTGCAAACACAAGAACAATGAAGAAAGGGATAGCACCACTAAATTCTCCATTGAAAACACTGATGGGGCATTTAAAGGACATATAAAAATAAGATTGTTTCGCTTTCAATTCCCTGGACCATCTTCAATCATGGAAGCTGTTGATGTGGTTCAACAAAGTATTGAAACTATAATTAAAAGCATATTAAGTGAAATGAAAACTTTTTAAGTTTTATATGGGAGTAAAATTTAATATGGTAAGACAAGGCGATTAACCTCCTCCATATATGAGGACAAACCCTCATTTTATCTCATAATTTCAAGATTTTGTAAGATGTGATGTTTACGATGAACTCCAGAGACAAGAACAAGATGTTGATAACACTGTAGTAGGTAGTGGATTTGCTATTACAAAAATAATCTTTTTAGAGATACACATCTTAAAATCAGATCCACTTCAAGCTTCTTCTTATATTGATTTACCAAAAGAGATAAAACTTAAGAAAGTGGTTAATAATATTCAAAACGAAGATAATAAATGTTTTCTATGGTCTGTTCTTGCTCATCGACATCCACCACATTGGAATCCTGAAAGAGTTGAACATTATAAGAAATACGAGAGCACATTAAATGTTAAAGATTTGAAGTTTCCCATGTCATTGAGGGATATTCCTAAATTTGAGAAAATGAATAATTGGGTGGTCGCAAGACTACCGTTATTCTCAGGTTTTCCGTCTGTCTCTAAGTATGTAATGGACAGCTCTGGAGGCCAGAGCAATCAACCGATTTTGATGAAACTTGACTGGAACATTCATAGCAGGATCTAGTTGTATGCTTTTGAGCACCGTTGCTATGGACGTTTTGAGCACCGTTGCCTAGCAACGGGACTTTGAAGGTTAAAAAAATCCGAATTGTTTTTTTTCGAAAATCAAAAATCGGCTTCTGTGCTTTTATGCGCACTATAATCAACCTCTTTGTCAAAAAATTTCAGCCCGATCCGTCATAAACTGGGTGACAACTATGCAATTATATAGCGACCACCCATGTCGCCTCCCGGCTTGTCTATCTGTTAATGTTTATGGATTAACGGATACAAACAAAGTTCAGATATTAAAAATTTCCAACAACTCTAAAAATTATGAAACACACATTGACCTTTTCTCCTATACTTCAAAAGAAAAATCACATGATGCTTTCATCAAAAATTTATAAAGATTAACCAAATCACAACTATATAAGAGAAAATGTAAAACGTATCCTTGTAAGAGATGTCTCAACTCCCTTCACACAAAAGAACGATTAAATCAACATTCAAAATAATGTAGCAATCATAAATCAACCATAATCAATTTCCCAAAAGCAGGTTCAAACATTTTAACAAATCGATAAAACATCTGTTTGTGATATATGCTAATTTTGAAAGTATGCTTGATAAGATAGATACTGTTTCTCAAAAATCCAAATAAATAGCATACAAATAAATATCAAAAATATACTCCTTGTGGTTTCTGTTATTATATCAAGTCATCTGTTGGTGATGAATGCAACAAGTTCGAAATTTCTTGAGGAGAAGATACCTCAAATGAGTTTGTAAGATGATTGGTAAAAGACTGTATCAGACTAAGAGAAAAAATGGTTAAAACCTATAAACCAATGTCATTAACAAAGAGAGAGAAAAAGGAATTTAGAAAGAACAGTATCTGGCATATTTGTGAGGAGAAAATTGAGGGAGAGGTCAAGGTTAGGGATCACTGTCATCTTACTGGTAAATATGGAGGCCCAGCTCATTTACATTGTAATCTTCATGACAAGCTCCAAACTTTATTCCTGTCTTTCTTCACAACAATGCTCACTATGGCACAAATCTATTTATGAATGAACTTTCAAAGACATCTGGAGATATTTCTGCCATTCCGAACACATTTCAGAAATACATCTCATTGACAAAAACAATTCATACATCCCCCATAACCCATATCAGATTTCTGGACACATTCAAGTTTATGGCAAGTTCATTTTCTAACTTTGCATCAAATATGAAAAAGTTACCGAATCTTACATCACATTTCTAAAATGAAGAAGAGATTGATCTCTTATCACAAAAGGGAATATATCCGTATGACTACAGGGATTCATTTGAGAATGTAAAGAAACACAACTTCCTTCAAGGGAAAGTTTCTATGGCAAGTTGAATAAAACTCATATTTCTGATGCAGATTATACACAAGTTAAATGATTTGGGACTAGTTTAATATCAAGAATCTTGGGGAATATCATGATATGTATCTTAAAACTGATGTATTGTTATTGGCTGATGTGTTTGAAACTTTCAGAACAGTCTGTCAGAATAAAAATTATGATGCATTAGACCCCGCTCACTATAACACAGCCCCGGGTTTGGCTTGGAATGCGATGCTAAAAATGACAAAGCAAAATTTGGAATTAATCAGTGATATAGATATGCTTTTACTGATAGAGAAGACGAAAAGAGGAGGAATATCTCAAGTATGTTCCAAGAGAGATGCTAAAGCAAATAACAAATATCTTCCTGATTATAATAAGAATGAGGACAACTCTTACCTGATGTATTATGATGCTCACAATTTGTATGGGTGTGCCTTGTCGCAATCTTTACCTTATGGAAAACTTAAATTGGTTAAACTAAAACATTATGAAAAAGTTTTACAAGACATTGTTGTCTCCTCTCAAAATGAATTGAATGAAGCTGAAGTTGGATATTATTTTGAGGTTGATTTAAAATATCCAGAATAACTTCATCACAAACATAAAGACGTACCTTCTGCCCCTGATAAAGAAAGTCCCAGAAAAGATTGGTTAAGTGATTACCAACAGTCATTTAACATAAAAGGTAAATCTCCAGAAAAACGACTTACGACATTAAATGATAAAGAAAGTTATGTTTTGCATCAATGGAACTTGAGACAATATTTATCTGCTGGGTTGAAGTGAGGAGAATTCATCGGATTTTGAAATTTAAACAAATTCATTGGTGAAAGAAGTATATTGATTTTAATACAAAATGCAGAACAGAAGCAAAAACAGATTTTTAGAAGGACTTTTATAAATTAATGAATAATGCTGTATTTGGAAAGACTATGGAAAATGTTAGGAATCGACAAAACATA
>NW_028222293.1:0-50000 GCF_056783735.1 Eptatretus burgeri
CATCAGCAGGGTCCTCACTTGGTCAATGACTATGTCATTTCGGGATGTTGAGGGCCTAACAGAACGTGCTTCACTTTCCACTGATGTGCGACCATCTTTGAAGCAGTTGTACCACTCTTTTATCTGTGTGTTGCCCATTGCTTCATTCCCAAAGGCCTGTTGAATCTTGCGGATCGTTTCCACTTGGGATTCGCCAAGCTTTACACAAAATTTGATGCAGCAGCATTGTTCAAGTTTTTCCGTCATTCCGTCAAAGAGTGAGTGTTCCAGACTCCGTGGTTTTTTTTTTTTTGATAATTTTTTTTTCTTCGGTATGATGGTGATGTTGACACTTCAATTTCGAGTGCGGTTATGATTTAAATCGTTGAGCCAAAGCCTTTTAATTATATTATATTGAAACTGCAACAGAAATCGAAGTGTCAACATCACCGTCACACCGAAGAAAAAACAAAAACCAGGGAGTCTGGAACACTGACGCTAACCATTACCTTGACGTGTTTCGACTTATGAGTACCTTACAAGTAACGTGCGTCGACGTGCGTCAACGATCACGTAACGTGCCTACAACTTATGCCAGCGTTATGTGGAACGTGTGAGTCATACACTGTCATACGTCGGGAAATTTACAGCAAGGAAAATTTGTCTAACAGCTCGGAGAACTATGACGTATGCCAGCGTACTACGACGTATGCCAGCGTGCTCTTAACGTATACAAGCTTACCCATAACGTATTCGACGTGTGCCAGCGTTTAGCCCAATTCTGCATACGTCAGGCATACGTTGGCTAAATCGTCAAGGTGTGACAGGGCCTTCAGCTGTGTTGACAGGTATAGCTCGCCACAGCGCTGCTCGATTTACAATACAACCAACAGATGCACAACTCTCATTTTGCTCTGAGCTGGGAAGAAAATTCAAAGGGAAATGTGACCGCAGCAAGAAACGGAGTGGTGCACTGGAAACGGGGTAGAAAAAGGTGCAATGATAGAATGTGAGGAGATTGAAGATGTGGGCAATACCTGGAAATGACATTTTCAGTTTGAAAACATGATCCTCATGACTTTTTTTCATTGTGATGCGGACAGCGTGGGCCCTGCCACTTCTCGAAGTGGTCGGAGCAGCCATGTAGCTTCTGCTTCTTGCAAGCTTGCTCCAGGAAGTGCATCCAGCTGCTAACACAAAAAAATGGATCTTCCCAAAAAACACAAGTCGATTCTGTGCTCATTGAAATCTTTTCTCTTTTTAAATTGTCTGAACCTAATGCAGACCAAATGAGTTGGGCCATCGATGAATATTCAACAACAATTAGATCAGAAAACAAATCTTTCAGTGAAAATTCTTGGTTTAATTTATTTGAAAACTCTTTGATTTCCTCTTCATTTCATGTTTTTACTGAAAATTAACCGATGAAAATAAACCCTCTGGGATTTTCATTTCTTTATGAGAAGTAAAGATTAAGTATTAAAAGTGGGTGGTGGATACTTGTGATAAATATATTTTAAACAAAGATAAACTCGAAAAACGTCCGATAAAAATCATCTTTTTTATCATTATATATTGTTTCGGTTGTGGGGTCGATGGAAGAATTTAATGGAGAATTTACGATTGAATTGGGTTGTTTGGACGGTAACGTGTGGGAGACATGTCAATGTAATTAAGTGGGGATACTGTGAGCTTCATTAGTACGTGTCACCACATGGGGTGGGGGTGGGGGGGAGGACTTTCAGGAAGGAAGGCAGGAAATTTGAAGGAGGTGTGTTTCGGGTGGATTAATGGGGGTAGAAAAGATTGTGGTTTTGGATGGGGGAAGACACGAGGTGGTGGTGAACAGCTGTTTTGAAGGCCTGAAGGGAAGAATGGGATTGAAAGTGTGTGGGAGTGTATTCCAAAGGCGGGGAAAAAGAGGAATGAAAGAGTGAAGGTGAGCAGTGATTTTGGGAGTTTTACCAGAAGGGGGTTGCTGGCATAACTTGAGCGACTTGCAGAAATATGGTTGGGGGGGAGAGGAACCTATCACAGACAGAGCGGGGGTGGGGCGGGGGCGTGAGACCGGAGAGGAGACGGTAGAAGACAGAAAGACCAACGACCTGCCTGCAGTGAGAGAGTGAGAGGCCCAAAGACTCAGCCTCACCCCGGGAGATACCAATGATCTAAATGCCTTGGTCGTCACAGCGTGAAGCCATGAAAGGTGGGGTTTATGGAAAGGTGATAATCAGCTCGGGTTTTAGAATTAGCTTCCCCAGAATATGGTTGCCCCCCTGTGACTTTTCCTGATATTTTTTATTTCCAAAAGCATGATGGGCAACAAGCAAACGTGCCGAGCAGGCAGAAGGCCCCCCCTCCAAGGGTGATGGCGTGCAAACTCACGCCCCCGAGGCTGATGATTGATGCACGTGATGTCAGAAGTCTTGCCTTCCTCAGTTTCGTGCGAGCAGGCCATGCCCCGGAGGCGAACGATGGTTCGGTGTGACGTCGAAGAAGTGGGGTTGGTTGCACATTGTTGGAGAGTGGAGTTCAGGGTAAGCGCACGTACGAGGCAGAGTTGAGTTGAGGGAAGGAACGGATGCGGTCGAAAAATAATGGGGTTTGGGAGATGGCCTGTAAGAACAGGGCTTCATGGCTGCCTTTCCCTCGACGCACGAAGAGGGGGCACGATTCTTGTCCTTGTGTTGAGATTTGTCTACCATGGTGAAGCAAGACGCTGAACTTTGGTTCTTGGTTGAGTCGTGAGAAACGGACCACGAGCCTCGTGTCTGTGATGGCGATCAATGCATGAAGCAGCTGCACTGGGTCTCTGAGTCTCTGTACCTTTCATTATGTTAAACATCTCTATCATATCTCCTCGTAACCTCCTGCTTTCTCATGTATAAATCCCTGTCTCCTTCACCCAATCCTTGTGGCTGAGTCTAACTCGGCCCGGAATCAATCTTGTCATCCTTCACTGAACCCTCTCTGTGGCATCCATGTCCTCCCAGAACTGTGGTGACCAGAACTACACACAATATTCTCGATGTGACCCTCACTAAATTCCTGCACAATGTTAACACCACCTCTTTGATTTATAATTGATCCCCCTCTAAATACAACCTAAACCCCTATTTTCTCCACCTGGAGCTGCCTGATTACCTCCCATATCTATTACCAGCCCCAGATCCTTCTCCTGTGTGACACAATCCAAAATGACCCCTATTGTCCTGTAATCTCTATTTTCATTGTTCTTTCCCATCCCCAACACCTCCCACTCTCTCAGGTTAAATTACATGTGACAATTTATACAAGTATCAATACTTTCCTGTATCTCATCACCATCCCCTCCGAGACCCACCTCACCTCCAACTTTTATGTCATCTGTAAATTTGGAAAGCTTCGTCTTTACCCCAAATATCCAACTTCACTTCACAACTTGTTTATAACTTCACAATTAATGAAGGTTAAATCTTCAAAATGTCGTCTTGTGTCGCGTCTCGATGACTGAAATGCGCGAACTGATCGGCGGGATTGGTCACGTGATCTGGAGAGTCCGACAACACGTCATTCCGTCACGAGGTCATCTTGTTCGTGCGCATGCGCGAACACTTCCAATATTTCCAAGACGTTGCGAATCACAGAATAAACATACATTGACACCGTCGGGTTACATAACTTTTACCATTTGCTTGTTGTATATTTAATCTCAACACAAACCTCACTAACTTCGTTTGACGTTCTTCCAATCGAATCATGTTTCAAACGGATTTCTGTGGAAACTCGCCAAGCCACCTGATTGGTCAAGTCGAACCACGTGATCAACCAGACAACCGTTATTTTCAAAAACAAAACGAACCTTTTCACGTCGTTTCAGTTTGGTGATTTACAGCGATCGATCAGACTTTGTTCTTTCGCCTTTTGCTGATATTAAGTGTCTATTAAGAGCAATGGATTCTAATTTTGGACATAAACACCAGTTGAGCTTTGACAACAATCCCTCATCTCCATCTCGGGTGGAATCAAGGGCGTCCAACAATCCCCCATCTCCATCTCGGGAGGAATTGAAGTGCTCCAACAATCCCCGGTCTCCATCACGGAAGGAATTGAGGGGTCCAACAATCCCTCATCTCCATCACGGGAGGAATTGAGGTGCTCCAACAATCCCCCATCTCCATCCCGGGAGGAATTGAGGTGGTCCAACAATCCCTCATCTCCATCACGGGAGGAATTGAGGTGCTCCAACAATCCCCCATCTCCATCACGGGAGGAACTGAGGTGGTCTAACAATCCCTCATCTCTATCACGTCTGTATTCTATGTTGGCTGACAATTCCCCATCTCCATCACAGGAGGAATTGAGGTGGTCCAACAATCCCCCATCTCCATCACAGAAGGAATTGAGGTGGTCCAACAATCCCCCATCTCCATCACGGAAGGAATTGAGGTGGTCCAACAATCCCCCATTTCCATCACGGGAGGAATTGAGGTGGTCTAACAATCCCTCATCTCTATCACGTCTGTATGCGATGTTGGCTGACAATTCCCCATCTCCATCATGGGTGGAATTGAGGTGGTCCAACAATCCCCCCTCTCAATCACATGTGGAGTCGAGGTGGGAGAGAAATTCTTCATCTCCACAGTCTCCAGAACAGAGTTGGGAACACAGTTCCTCATCTTCCTTGCCTCTGGATATCCCTCTCCAGGTAAGCGAGATGTTAAGTGTTATCTCTTTTAAAGATCACCTGCACTTTCGACCAGTGAGCATATGCGATTCATCAGTGTCTGTGAGTGCGTGAGAGAGTGTCATTGATTTCGTCAATTCGTAAACACTTCGGTCACTATCGCTTGAACCAAACATTGGATTTTGATGAAACGTGTGGCTTGTTAATGGGGTCTTCGAGGGGTGGGGGGTTTCTCCGAAACGACCCACACAATTTCGATGAAACTGACCACAACCTTCATCACCCGTGATGGACCAATTATTGTTCACAACATTAAAATAATCAGGGTCTGAGGGGGGTCTGTGGGGGATTTGAGTGCCTGTTGCTCCTTATGCAGGTGAGCTTCGGGACAAGCGGTCCTATTTTTTTGTCATGGAGAAGGGACGTGTTGGTTGAAGTTTAAAACCCACTTTATTCCACCGATCAATATCATGTCCCCTGCAGTTGAGTTCTGAGATGTGAGCAGATCCTCACCTTTTATTTGTAAATTTTCGTTGTGAGGTTTGTAATGAAGTAACTCGATTGGTAAGGTGAAATAACAATACTGAGAAACATCTTGTTTAAAGATCTTGATGTATTCTTTCTCTGATCTGCGAATGAAACATGACGTTTTCTCAACTTGTATTGTTGTTCAGATCGAGAAGTATGACGTCATCAGAAAGCTCGGTGAAGGAGGTCAGGGAGCAGTTTACAAAGCGAGGAACACCTTGTCTGGTGATGAGGTACGGAAAGGTGTCGTGCTTTCAGGGTTGTGGTCAGGGTTCATAAAGGTGAACATGAAAAGGTTTTCCTCTTCCTGTACCTCCATCTGTAAATTATTTCATTAAATCTCAATTCGCTCCCTTAAAGTTTCCTCCAACATGTGAAGTTCATGTAAATGAGTGTAAATGTGGTAAAATTCACCTCAATTACCTTGTTTATCCTCTTCGTGCATTTATAAACTTGTGTATGCTTGGTGTTGGCTTAATGGTTCACGTGGTGAACTTGGGATCTGAAGCATCCTGGGTTCAAACCCCACTTGGCTGTTGAATTAATAACAGGTGGGGTTGATTCTGCCTGTCATCCTTGTGAGGTCGGCAAAATGAGTGCCAGCTTGCTGGTATCCTGTGTCGGAGTGGCCACCCTCCAGGATTATGCCCAACAGCCAAGGAGACTGCTGAGGTAGCACCAACGCTCTGCACAGAGTATGGTCCCAATGGATGGATGGATGGAAACTCATCTCTTTTTCCCTGAAATCTGAACTTTTCCTTTTGCTGATGGAGCCTGATGATGTGATTGGATGTTCCCCTTCTACCTTTGATAAGTATGTTACCATATTGGTCTGCATGTTTTGTGAAGGTGAGCACGATGCTTGTGAGATGTAAATTGATGTTAATGGTCTGGCTCACACCTGTGCACCTGGAACTGCCTCACAAGTTAATGATCAACTTTTACCTGTCTGTTTCTCTTCCAGGTAGCAATTAAAATTTCCTTGAAGAACGACTTTGAGAAAGTGAGTTTATTTCATGCCATTTGGGGTTGGAGTGCAAATCACTGCGAAAAGTGACTTGACCTGAAACGTTCGTTCATGATTTCCACCTGTTGGTCGAAAGTAAACAGATTCACAAAGTAAACAGGTGTTACTGGGACCAATTAAAACGTCATCTTTACCCTCAACATCACAAAAATAAAAATATTTTAACTTCAATAAGGAATATTCCTGAGAATATGGAATATCATGAAACTTTGTCTCAAGAGAGTATTCAGTCCTGAAATGTATTTATGAGGTTAAAAATCTCGGTTTTGGGGACGACCTGGACTCATACATTGTACCCCACATGTCGTCACTTTATTCTCTCTCTCTCTCTCTCTCTCTCTCTTTCTCTTTCTCTTTCTCTTTCTCTTTCTCTTTCTCTTTCTCTTTCTCTCTCTCTTTCTCTTTCTCTTTCTCTTTCTCTTTCTCTTTCTCTTTCTCTTTCTCTTTCTCTTTTTTTTTTTTCCTCCATCTCTCTCTCCCTCTGTTTCCTCCATCTCTTTCTCTCTACTTCACTCTCTCTCTCGTTGCAGTTTTCAAAAGAAGCCTCCATCATTTCTTCCTTGCATCATCCAAACATCAGTAAGTGAGCATTTCATTTTAAATGATAAATTGTTCTTTCATCGTGATGATGTTAAATCATGATGCTTTGTTTGTATTATTACTGTTATTCACTGAAAAGGTTTGTTTTCCTTCATTTGAATATGGTGGGTTGAGGACCCTGGAAATCTTTCCAAAAAGTAGGCCATCTTGTGCTCGTGGCATGGTCAGATTACCTGCATGGGGTTAACTCTTTCATTCACAATACCTATCGGTGACATGTTAGGACACGGATACAGCAGGGATACAATGGGCCAAATGGTCTTTCAATGTGCGGCATTTTCAGCACGGTGCATCCACTGAATTTCCGAAAGGACCGTCTGGTGAACCCTCACATTGACCTTCTCAACAATAATCTTCTTCAGGAAGTTCAATCATTCAAACTCCTCGGTCTCACAATCAGCAATGATCTTTCTTCGGCAAACCACATTCCAAAGTTGGTCTCCAAGGCCAGCCACTGACTGGGCATCCTACATCATACGAAGTCCTTCCTTGGTACACCTGAACTCCTATTAAACGACAAGACTTTCATCCGCAGCTTGATGGAGCACATACTCTCTCCTTTGGGTTGGCTCCCCAACCTCACACCTTACTCAGGTCAATGCCATGGAAACGAAGACCTTCAGTATCATTGGAATCTTCTTTGTGGGCCGATCACTTTCCTGTTGCAGACAGGGAGGTGGTTTCTCTATCTCTATGGCCGATCTTTTCTTGTCTGATCTTGCAACCTCTGCTCTTTCCGTGCTTCCCCAACCTTTACCCCTCCACCCAAGATCTCTGCTGGGCAGGCAAGGTCCACCATCAATCCCCTTCTTGTGAAACTTCCAAAATCCAGAATCACTGCTCATCTCCACTCATTCGTTCCTCTTTCTTCCACCTGTGCAACCAAACACCACATTCTACCCAATATTATTCTTCCCTCAACTCTTCAAGACAGCAGTTATCACCATTTCAGATAAGCCCCCCCTCCCTCATTACATCCAAAAACATGACAATTTCAACCCCATTTAATGCCCCCCCCTCCAAGTCCTTCCAAATTTACAGTTTTTTTCCGAACTGAGAGTATGTTTCTGGTTCCATCCTGTCCACCCCATGCGTCCTCCCCACACCCATTGCTTGTCCCAATCTCCCCCTATTTTGTTTTTCAACCCCACTATAAGTGTGTCTGTCTCTCTCTTTCCTTTTGTTCTGTTGTCTCCTGATCTGTTCAGTGTTCTCGCTCTTCCATGAGCCTTGACTCTGGAAATAAAAAAAATTAATTGTATTCATTTAATGGTGAAACTAAGATGGGGAAACATGAGATTGTGCCTTTTATTTCCCGATATAATGAATGGAAGATAATGTTTGCTTCAGAAAATCGATCCGTCAGAAACTAGATGGAATAAAGAGTTACCCAACTACTTCAGACTCCTGATAATAACGACTTACCCCAACTACATCACACTCCCAGTTATAACAACTTACCCCAACGACTTCACACTCATGATCATGGATGGTGTCCCGGATCTATGGACCCCTGAGGTCATCCATTGAATGTACACAAACTACGTTCCCAGCACGAGGAATGTTCAGATCACCCTTTATGTGAAACTTCATGCTGAGTCGAAGTGGGTCGCTCTCCACAGTTAAACTACATCAGTCATGTGACGGAAAGCCAGTCAAAGGCCTCACCGTGTCACATTTGAACCTCCTCCTCACTCAACAGATGTAGTTATCATTATGAGGATTTGTTTTTATTTCTGCATTTTAGTTCTGATGATTCTTTCTCCTGCACACTGTCATCCCCATGTAGTTCAAGTTTATGACATCAACAAGACCGAGGAGATGATGTTCATGGTCCTGGAACTCGCACATGGTGGTATGTTTTTAATCAATCTTCTGTTCCGAAGGTGTGTACCTGTGATCAAATCTGATCATTTCACTCACTCATGGCAACTTATCCACACAGGTAGTCTGTTGGATTATCGGCAACATCATGCACCAATGACAGAGGAGAAGATACGTCCCATCATTTTCCAGGTGAGCTGAGCCTGTACTGACGTCATTCTTCATGATGTTCAACGTGTGGTTTAAAATCAGGATTTTTCAAATGAACAACATTTGTTGGAAACGCCAATTTGCATAACGACCCGTTAATTCAGTGCTTTCCTTCCAGGCAGCGTCTGCACTCAGTTACATCCATAGCAAGAACATCATGCACGGGGACATCAAGGTAAAACAAATCTGAACATAAAAACCTCATGATGATGTTGTCATCGCGGGACATCAGTGAAACACTATCACAGAAGGGAGAGGTTTTTCTTTGGGGAAACAGGAAAATGTGTTGGAAATGAAGGAAAGTTTTTGTGGAATTGTCTCATTTGAACTGATTTGAATGAAGATGAACATAACAAGGAGACTGAGCACCCTCAGAGACCTTGTTGACCTTGGTACACATTGATAGCAATTCACTAGTCAAGCTCATAGTTACTGTAACAAGGATCGGTGAAACCTCGTGCAGCGTTGAAATCAGATGACGTCAGGGGGTGAAGATACTTCCACATGTTACAGCTGAGTTCAGGTTACGTCATTGCGTGTAGATACCTCCACATGGTGCGGGTGAATTCAGGTAACAACAGAAGGTGAACAGACTTACACATGTTACAGGTGAATTCAGGCAACATCAGTGGGTGAAGATACTTTCACATGTTGCAGGTGAATTCAGGTAACAACAGAAGGTGAACAGACTTACACATGTTACAGGTGAATTCAGGCAACATCAGTGGGTGAAGATACTTACACTTGTTTCGGAAAGATCACAAATTGGTTGTTGATTGAGGGCTGGAGCAAAAAGCAGTGTGAGGCAGAAATGGGAAACACGAATAAGAATGAAGGGTGTATTTGTCGGGATGTTGTTTCGAGATTGAAGGTGATGTTAACGTATTAAACGCAGGAACCCAGTGAGTTCTCACCTCATTTGGGCGATTTTAGAAAGGAGGCCAACTACCAATATATCAGCTTGTCTTCTCTTTCGTGTAAGAGAGATTATGTGATTGATCCAGATCTTGTTCAGATTCCTGAAAGGTGAACATGCTTTTCCAATGTGTACCTTGTTTCCCTCCTCACCACAAATCACAATGCCAAATATAGAAATAATTTCACATTTTTCAGGGTCTTTTCTCCAACTTTTATTTTTGGAGAATTTGCCCATGACCCAAAACACGTGATCTTGATCTTATCATCACTCATGTTTATCCCGGTGTTGAGTGCCAATAAATTGAGATTATCAGTTTCAGCTGTTACTGGCTGTGGTTCACATTTGGTTGGTTGGTTGCATTTTACAAAGTCGAGGCTCATGAAAAAGCTGTTACAAGAACGCTGAATGTATCAGGACACAACAGGACAAAATCAACAGTTGAGAAGGGGGGTGGGACACCAACAGCAGAGTTGAAGTCCAGTATCGAGGCAGATTGGATGGACAAGCAATGGATGTGGGGAGAAATGAGGTGGAGAAGAGGATGCATGTGTTGGACAAGATGGATACCAGAAGGAAACTCTGAGGAGGGAAATCGGGAATTTGGAAGGAGGAAGGATTAGGGTGGGGTGGAGTGTGGTGCAGTGTGAGTGTTAGCAAGGGTAGAAAAGATCACGGTTTTCGATGGGGGATGATCTGAGATGGTGTTGAACGGCTGTTTGAAGACGTGGAGGGAATTATGAGATTTAAGAGAATGTGGCAGTTGGTTCCACAAGTGGGAAGAAAGAGGAACGAATGAGTGGAACTGACTAGTGATCCTGCATTCTGGGAGTTTCACCAGATGGGGATCAATGGTGGACCGCGTGTGCCCAGCAGAAACATGGGGGGGAGCGTTGTGGAGAGGGGAAGGGGACAAAGCAGAGGATGCAAGACCAGAAAGGAGGTGGTGGAAGACAAATAGACCAGCGACCTGTCTGCGATGACAACGTGACAGGCACATAGACTCAACTTCATCACGGGAGATTGCAATGATCTTGAAGGCCTTGGTTTCCACGGCGTCAAGCTCAACAAGATGTGAAGCTGTGGAACCAGCCCAAAGAGGAGAGCAGTACTGCCTCAACCTGTGGATGAAGGCCTTGGAGTTTGAAAGGAGTTCAGGTGTGCCAAGTTCGGACTTTGCACGACAGAGGATGCCCAGCCAACAGTCAAATGAGTTTTGCCCAAGAGAGATCGTGGCTGACAGGGAGACCCAGCAGTTTGAATGAATGAACTTCCCCAAGTGGATTGGGAAGAAAATCGATGGGGCGGTTTGTCAGACGATCCTTTCAGAGAGAGATCAAGAGTGAGAGTGTGAGATTTGGCTGGATTGAAAGACATACTCCAAGAGTTTATACTGCATCAAGGTGGCAACATGTCCAAGGTGGAGTGACCTGGTCTGAATCCAGATTGGTGATATGAGATGAGGTTGTTCGAGAAAAGAAATTATTTCACATCAAATGTGGTGATGGATTCAATGACCTTGCTGATGATTGTAAGTCAGCTGACAGATCTGGAGTTGAGGGGAAACTGCAAATCTCGATCTGTTGAGGGAGTGTTGTTCCACCAACAAGTACCCCATGATTGTTTACACAGTGAACTTTTCATGATCAAGTCCGTGACAATCAGAACAGGAAGGGTGATAGAATACAGCCTTGTGTAACTCCTGTGGATAAATCAAAAAGGTCGATCGGTCCATTTTCAGTTTCCACACACAACATGGAATTGTGATCCGTGCTTTCATCATGTCCATCATTTTCTCTCTGATGCCGTATCACTTCACGATCTCATGAGGTATTTCATTGATGCGATTGTAAAATGTTAATTCTCGTACGTACAATAAGTAGATTTTTTGTTGAAACGTTCATCCTTGTATTTGTCCCAC
This sequence comes from Eptatretus burgeri, assembly GCF_056783735.1. Classification (NCBI taxonomy): domain Eukaryota; kingdom Metazoa; phylum Chordata; class Myxini; order Myxiniformes; family Myxinidae; genus Eptatretus; species Eptatretus burgeri. The sequence goes on from NW_028222293.1 coordinate 11,672, forward strand.
TCAATGAACTTCAACTATTTCGAAATGGCTCAGCTGATGAGATGCTGAAAAGGTTCATTGATCACGTGGTGTGGCTGTTTGCTGTTACGGTGATGATCCATGTTTTGTTAAATACATTTCATGTTGTTTCAAGTGAATGAAGATCGTCCTTTTCATCGGAATAGGGACATGAGTTGTGTAAAGCACACGTAACATTACCTGGTGAAAATGATAACTTATCTTCCACGCTTCCATTTTACTCTTCCATCCATCCAACAGCTCGCAAACATCTTGTACAACGACCTCGGAGTCCTAAAAGTCGCAGACTTTGGCCTTTCATGTGTGTTTGAACCTGGAGCAGTCGTGTTTGGGATAAGGGGAACACCTGGCTACATGGCCCCAGAGCTGCACTGCCCCAAGGGCTACAATGGTCCTGTGGTCGACGTGTGGGCTCTTGGGGTTGTCCTGCACTTGTTGATAGACCGATATTTCCCATACTCGTGGGAGACGATCAAGGTGAGTGTTCCCTCCTTGCAATCGACCGAACCTTCGTGACGATCTTAGTGTTCATGATCGATGTGAATGTCGATGCAGTGTTCTTTCATAGATATGAGTGTCTTCATCAGATTTCACATCAACACCGACCAGAGAAATCATGAACAAGGTTGAAAGAAGAAAAACGTTTCTTGTTTTCAGAAACAATCATTTCACGGGATCACATCATTGCCATCGTCAGACAGTCAGGTTGTACATTTTGTTCACTGCTTGGTTTTTCCCATCCTTGGCAAAGTAAGAATGTAAAAATGATTAAAATAATTACAATTTCCATCAACAATATGAATTTTGGAGTGAATAGGCTCAAATCATTGTGGTTGGATTGTCCAAGAGGTCGTTGGTTCGAATCCAACAATGGCCCAGTCACACCGAAGACTAAAACCTCAGACATGTTGCTTCTTTGCCTTACGATCAACACTTGAAGGATAAAGCTGCGACAGACCCGATGTGTTGGTATCGATGGGAGGTGGGGGATCGTATTTATCCCTTCTTGCCCCTTCTGTCTGCGGAGAGAAAAGTGAGGTCACAAGATGGCGTCGCTGGGACCCGTTGTGCTTTGGACTGTAGTCAAGTCCAATGTTGTCTCACGTTTGTGTCTGCAAGTATGCACAGAATATGTGTGACTGCTTCTCCATGAGCCTTCAGATTCAGATTTGGATGTGCCAAACGCTGTTACAGTGTCAGTGATGGCGAAGCAGTTTTTTGGCTTGGGTAAAATTGGGTGGTTTGCCATTGCCTTGCCAGACAGAGTTCGGGCACGAATTTGTTGTACCTTCATGGTGCCGGTGACAGCTCGCCTACTCTTCACGAAGGACACCGTGAGGTGTTTAACGTTCACCAACTAATGTCGGCAGATGGGACACCCAGTTTCCTTCCACCCGAGGGAGGGTACACACATTGATGAATCACTGTGCTTGTGAAACACCAGGGTGACAGTTTATATTTGGTTCCGTGGGTTTGGATTCAAAGCCAGGCGAAACGGCTTCAAGGCAAGTGGGCAAACCTCTCGGCCACCCTGTGAGACCCCATCATCCTGAAACGATGTAATAAAAACTCTGATATAAAGTTTGGATTGTAAAACACAGAACGTATCCTTTGAGTTCACTTTGAGATGAAAATGTTGTGTACGCCTGCTCGGTGAAAATGTTGTGGGCACCTGCTTGGTGAAAATGTTGTGTGTACCTGCTTGGTGAAAATGTTGTGCACACCTGCTTGGTGAAAATGTTGTGGGCACCTGCTTGGTGAACGTGTTGTGTGCACCTGCTTTGGTGAATGAATCAGTGAATTTTACAGATCCGTCTATTTGCAGGACGTCGGAAGCAAGAATCGGCCGTTTCACTACAAACCTCCCTCTTCTGCTGGGTCCCAGTGCGCTGAGCTCTTAAAATCCATGCTCTGTGTCGATCCAACAAAGAGGATCTCAATGAAGGTGTGTGATAAAGGGGCAGCTTCTACTTTGGATATTTTATTTGATTTACCAAAAGTTCGAACAGGACTGTGAAAGTTCACTATTGTGGGACTGAGTGGTTCTTGGCCAAATGAGATGGCGTGTGATGGTAATTACTCAAGATTCTGGATGGACCGAGTTGTTTTACCTTGAAGGAGATCCTCGTGCATCCATGGATAAACAAGAGGACACCTGGTGTGAAGAAACGTTCCCGTGACTCCGAGAGCACGGATGCAAGACCAGCCAAACGTCTGTGCACATCTAAAAGGTACTGGTTCTCTGCTGGACTGTGGTTCTGCTGGTTAACATCTACTGATTCTCGTGAACCTCATGAGCCAGTTCCTGTTTTCCAATCCAATTGCATTATTTATTCTGCTCATTATTCATGGATCAACAATAATTTGGCCTGGGCTTGGCCACGTGGTGTGCATTATTCCCCTTACGATGATGGAGCAATTTTCGAGTCATCTCAGTCTCAAAACATCAGCAGTTGGATTGGGCCAACTAATGATGGGCCAGGATGAAGCCTGTGCATTTCATTTTGTCTGTGATGGAGTTGTAAATAAGGCCAACTTTCCTTTTGCTTTGGCATCTGCTTTCCCTGTCAACAATGGCGTGAACTGTGGGGGAGTGCAAGTTTGGGCAATTATGGGATGTCAAATCTGAAGCAATTGGGCCATCCCGTGGGAACCAAGAACTCGCCCTAAACTTGTACTTGATCACCACTGCCTTCCTTATTTTTCGTTTTTCACCTGCATTCTTTCAGGGTTTCTCATTTACCAACATCATGAATGAAGTAACTGTGACTTCCTGTTCAACTTGAGTGTTAAACATCCTCAATTGATACTGACCATGATTTGGTGTTTGGTGTTTGATCCAATTGGTGTTTGTGTGTGGATTGCTGCCTTGATTTATATTTCTTGGACCTGTTTTTGTCGGATGCCCTTCGTGTCACACATTGGTCCCACCGGATGGATGGTTTTTCGACTCGGTTTCATCGTAGGACATTCCAATGATGTGGAAAGACTTGGCGTCCTCAGCAAGGAGTGAGGCAGGGGTACCAGCCCAGACACGAGAGCAGTACTCCATCAAGCTGCAGTTGAAGGCTTTGCCATTTGTTAAAAGTTGAACAGGAGCAAAAAGAGAGAGCTCGGACCATCATTATGGAGAAATGCCAACACTTGCAACGGTGGGTAAAATTAGTGACTGAAAACCATCTTCGTGAGAATGTTGAAAAGTAAAAGCAATTGTTGAAATATTACGGTCATGAATGTTCCTCCTTGACACCATGCATGTCTGAATTTCTCGCCCACCTCCCCCCTTCCATTGAGAGCCAAGTTCACAGTTTCCGGGCCTTCTGCAATAAAAAGGCCAAGACAAGGACATCAAGCCAAGTTCACAGTTTCCAGGCCTTCTGCAATAAAAAGGCCAATACAAGGACATCGAGCCAAGTTCACAGTTTCTGGGCCTTCTGCAATAAAAAGGCCAATACAAGGACATCGAGCCAAGTTCACAGTTTCCAGGCCTTCTGCAATAAAAAGGCCAATACAAGGACATCGAGCCAACTTCACAGTTTCCGGGCTTTCTGCAATAAAAAGGCCAATACAAGGACATCGAGCCAAGTTCACAGTTTCCGGGCCTTCTGCAATAAAAAGGCCAAGACAAGGACATCGAGCCAAGTTCACAGTTTCCGGGCCTTCTGCAATAAAAAGGCCAATACAAGGACATCGAGCCAAGTTCACAGTTTCCGGGCCTTCTGCAATAAAAAGGCCAATACAAGGACATCGAGCCAAGTTCACAGTTTCCGGGCCTTCTGCAATAAAAAGGTCAAGACAAGGACATCGAGCCAAGTTCACAGTTTCCGGGCTTTCTGCAATAAAAAGGCCAATACAAGGACATCGAGCCAAGTTCACAGTTTCCAGGCCTTCTGCAATAAAAAGGCCAAGACAAGGACATCGAGCCAAGTTCACAGTTTCCGGGCCTTCTGCAATAAAAAGGCCAATACAAGGACATCGAGCCAAGTTCACAGTTTCCGGGCCTTCTGCAATAAAAAGGCCAATACAAGGACATCGAGCCAAGTTCACAGTTTCCGGGCCTTCTGCAATAAAAAGGTCAAGACAAGGACATCGAGCCAAGTTCACAGTTTCCAGGCCTTCTGCAATAAAAAGGCCAATACAAGGACATCGAGCCAACTTCACAGTTTCCGGGCTTTCTGCAATAAAAAGGCCAATACAAGGACATCGAGCCAAGTTCACAGTTTCCAGGCCTTCTGCAATAAAAAGGCCAAGACAAGGACATCGAGCCAAGTTCACAGTTTCCGGGCCTTCTGCAATAAAAAGGCCAATACAAGGACATCGAGCCAAGTTCACAGTTTCCGGGCCTTCTGCAATAAAAAGGTCAAGACAAGGACATCGAGCCAAGTTCACAGTTTCCGGGCCTTCTGCAATAAAAAGGCCAATACAAGGACATCGAGCCAAGTTCACAGTTTCCAGGCCTTCTGCAATAAAAAGGCCAATACAAGGACATCGAGCCAAGTTCACAGTTTCCGGGCCTTCTGCAATAAAAAGGCCAATACAAGGACATCGAGCCAAGTTCACAGTTTCCGGGCCTTCTGCAATAAAAAGGCCAAGACAAGGACATCGAGCCAAGTTCACAGTTTCCGGGCCTTCTGCAATAAAAAGGCCAATACAAGGACATCGAGCCAAGTTCACAGTTTCTGGGCCTTCTGCAATAAAAAGGCCAATACAAGGACATCGAGCCAACTTCACAATTTCCGGGCCTTCTGCAATAAAAAGGCCAATACAAGGACATCGAGCCAAGTTCACAGTTTCCCGGCCTTCTGCAATAAAAAGGCCAATACAAGGACATCGAGCCAAGTTCACAGTTTCCCAGCCTTCTGCAATAAAAAGGCCAATACAAGGACATCGAGCCAAGTTCACAGTTTCCCAGCCTTCTGCAATAAAAAGGCCAATACAAGGACGTCGAGCCAAGTTCACAGTTTCCGGGCCTTCTGCAACAAAAAGGCCAATACAAGGACTTCGAGCCAAGTTCACAGTTTCCGGGCCTTCTGCAATAAAAAGGCCAATACAAGGACGTCGAGCCAAGTTCACAGTTTCCCGGCCTTCTGCAATAAAAAGGCCAATAAAAGGACGTCGAAGACTCACCATTGCTGCAAGACGACCCATGCTTTTTGTTCATAGAAGTGGGCCACGTGGATCAAGAAGACTCCCACATTCTGCAGCCACGTGGTCCCACCACCAATATGTTGCAATTCACCGCAAAGCGAAGACCATCATTCCTTTTGTTCATTCAAGTGGGCCACATGGACCAAGAAGACTTCCACGTTGAGTGGCCACGCGGTCTCACCAATATGTTGCCATTGACGGTGAAGTGAATATTACCGTTCCTATTATTCAAATGTGGGCCACATGGGTCGAAGGACTCACATCGTGTTGAGTGGCCATGTGGTCCCAGTGTAAGTATTTGAACCCTTCAAACTGAGGAGTGCTGTCAAGCTTTCCGGCAGGTGTTGATGTCAGACTGTGGGGAGCCACGAAAAATAACTCTGCACTTTAAATGAGCAGAAGAGTGCCCACCTGGTCAACTCAACTTTTTCTCCACAAATGTACAGAATCCGAATGTGAAGTGTAAGTGATGTTTCAGGGAGAATTGCAAGCCAGAGTTTCGCAACGCATTAGTTTTTCTTTTTTTTCAGCATAGGAATGCGATTGTAAACAAAAACAGGGTGAGAGGAGGGGGAGTTGTGTAAAATAAGGGGGAAGAAAGAGCGGGAGAAAAAGAGGAATGGAGGAGGCTTAAACAGCCTCGGAAGAGGCTGAATGGAGAGGTGGGGGTCGTAGGACGGATGTGTGCCGAGGTTGGACTTCGTGCACCCCCCCCCCCCCGAGGGAAAGGAAGCACACACACATAGATATTAGTTATTTATTTATTATTCTGTTTCGAGGAAACAAAATCGTATCATTGTGATCAATATGTGTTGTGTGTGTGTAAGCAGCATAAGTGTCTGTTCCTTTTCCCTCTTTCGATCTACCTCACTATGTCTATCTTTCTATCCCTTCAATTTAACACCATTCCCTTCCATTACTCACCAGTCACGTTCATTGCTCGCCTGCTCACAAACCCTTTCACTCATTTGCTCACATGGTAGCAGAATAATGGCGATGCCCGGCGTAAGTAGAGACAGAAGTCGCTCAGGTAGAGATTGTTTCGACCCCTTCATGCACCCGCCCCTTCGCGAGACATCAATGCAACACCGCAAGGCCAATGGAAAACAGCCACTGAGGGGTAGGGGCGGGGTACAAACCCAGATCGGTAGCAAAATCTCTCGCCTCCACAAATGCCCGAGACAGATCAGAGTTTTGAGAGCCTGTTCCCAGAGATATTTTCCACTTTTCGTTTTATTCCACCAGAGCAGATTTTCGAAACCTGACACCAATTTCTCTTCCATGTCACGTCTTCATTTCCACATAATTTTACTCATATCGCCCCAGTGCCGTATTTTCCAGCGCTGCCTTCCAAACATCAAAGCCTGCCAATATTTACATGGAACGAGCTGTCCTGATAGTCCTGGGGCTGAGGGGGGTCCTGTGTGCAATCATATGTCCCCTAATTTTGACTCTTGATCCTTGGATGGGACTCCTTGGAGATTGAAAAAAACTTGGGTTGACATTCCGGATGTTGGGTCAGAAAGGTGTCATTCAAGATGGCCGCTGCGTCATTATAACCAGTATAACTCCATGTGGAATTGTCCTCGAGTGATAAATTTCATGTCTTTACCTTGGTTTTTGTGGTCAAGGAATCCATTAAAATCATTTGCAGGGTTAAAAAAAGTACAGGATAACGGTGAAATCCAAAATGGCCACCAATATGGCCTCCGCGCCCTTTCATCTCACCTGTAATGGTTCAGAATTGAGCTCGAAGAATAAATTGTGTCTCAATATGGGTTTTAGGGGTCAAGCATTTCACTCAGACCAATCAATTTGCAGAAGCAACGATGGATAATTGTTAATTCCAGTACAGGGGCTCTAATTGACCAGGACACAGGTCCCCTCCAAGGATCAAGAGTCGAAATTAGGGGACAAATGATTGCACACAGGACCCCCCTCAGGACTATACATAGAAGAAATAAGAAACGTGTTTTACATTGAATGAGACTTTAGTAACATTTAAATTTATACCAATAAATCCTGAGCACCATTATTTACCATGCACAATGCAGGACACATTATTCATGAATCCAAAACTGTTTAAATAACTCGATCAGTTTGGTATACAGTGGGCATCAAACCTCCGACTATTACGTTGCTTATAATTTGCACAAACTGCACCTACTTAGTTGGAATAACCCCGTTAGGGTTTTTGCATTGGCTGCTCTGATTGTTTGCCTGGCATTTACAGAATATGCAGCATCGAACTTTTCTTTGTCTGCAAGGACAGAAGCGAGTGGCATATTTCACACAGTTACATTTTAAAGCTACTTCTTCAGGCAAATGACGATAGTATTTCATTGGTACGAGACATTCGTTTTCCATGATAAACCCATAGTCTTGAGGGTTTAGCAAAAAATCTCCGAAACAGTTGATTGCATATAGGTCATATAGAATGCCCTATGAATATGACCTTCTGTAGCATAGCTGGTTGGGGGAAGGTCAATAATTGTCATCGACTTTCTGTGGTGGTACATGTTGTGACGTAAACAATCCATCGATTCAATGCCATGATTTCCTCCTTTTAACACTTGGACCAGGTATTTCTCGGCATTGTGCACACAGGCCTGCACATTTGTCTGTGCCCTTCCAAAGTCCTTTAGGTACAGAACAGGTTCTGCCTTGACACCAGCAGCTTTCGTGCCAAATTTGCTAGTAATGTCACAGCCAGTTAGTGCATGCATCGCGGGAAGGACTTCACACATTGGTCTTCCAACCTTGTCAGCTATTACATGTTGAGGGATAAATCTTGTCCCGTCTCCAACTCCCCCTCTGAGCCAAAGTTCACGGAGTCCATTTGCTGCGAAAATATGATAGAAATACATTGCAACTACGAACACATCAGTATCGCTCGAGAGAATTACAATCCGTGTGCAATTACTTCTGACGGCATGAAGAGCATGTGGGATGATACGGATATCAGCCCCTTCATGGTCCGAATCCAGTTCTGGGTGTTGGCTCACTATCCCATTCCTGATCGACTGGGTTTGTGTTGAGGTTTCGTCTCCCACTATCCGACTCACTACAATGTGAACATCTATGGATTCTGCAGTAAAGTGGCCAATCAGCCATACTTTCATGAGCTGTTCTAGTTTGGCTTTGTTTGCTGCAGATGACCAGAAACTATCCATATCTCTTGGTAACTTGCTTTCTCGTGTGATGTTACTGTACAAGACTGGGGGTTTCTGAGTTCAACTTTGTCGTTCACTTTCTTTCACTGATCCTTCCATGTACGAATCGAAGATAAAGTCAATGCAGGAAGCATTTTTGCAAACCCCAAGGATCATGCTCAGCAATTGCTTGCACAATTCTCCGAAGGTATTCATGGAGGAAGTTTTCAGCTTTCGCACATAAGCCATAACATCGACAATGTCTCCGGTTGGCATATCCGTCCAATGCGTAGGAGCGATGTTGTCACCTGCTGAAATATTTGATTCAAGTTCTTTCACAAGCTCATGTTTTGTCGGTTTTTTCACGAGTCCATCCTCATCACTAAATAAGTAACTAGTTTTGACCAGATCATACGTGAAAACCTCTTGGGCATCATACCCACGGACCCTGACAATGTCCAGTTGCTTCTGCGCAACACCGAACTCCTTCTTGTCCTGCTTCTGTTTCCTTTTTGGGGCTGATGCTTTCTTTCCCTCAGCACTTGCGAATGTCTTAACATTGTTCCTGTTGATTGTGTCACTCAGTCGTTTTGTCTTCTCCACCAGGCGCTCCTTTCTGAACGTGTTGTATAAATTCAGACCGGTTTCTTGAACAGACAATGGACTATCTTGAATCTCATCTGGCATGATTATGATAGCTCTGGTGAGAAAGTTATGAAGTTTCAGTTCAGTTGTTTGCTTCACCTCGAATGGATTTTCATAATTCAGGATGTATGCGATCATCTTGTCTACTTTGCATTCATTTTCTTGTGTTTGCCAATGACTGAATGAATAATTGACAGTAAGTTCTGTATTGTTCAACTGTACACCTGTGACTTCATGAAAGGTTTGATTTACCGCCATCAATTCATGGTGAATGATGTTCCATCTTGTTACGAATTCTTTCCGTTTCGTATTGCCAATGATTCCCCCACTTGTCTTAGATGAGCGGTTGATTGTCTGTTCCAGACACATGTCGGCAGCAACAGCAGAGAATGGGATGGAAGAACATTTCACAACAAAACGCCCAGCCATGAAATTGTCATGGACAACTGGTGCATTCTCTGGTAGTTTTTTATTGTCCTCCAGGTAGAGAGAACACCACCGCAGATAGTTGATAGAGTCAAAGACCGAGAAATATGGCAATACCGCTTCAACTGATTGCAGGTGCAGATGCCAGTCGCCTTCTCTGTCAGCCCTCACAAGGTCATGTGCAAACCGAACCATTTCAATAAACCTAACGCAGTAGAAGAATATTTTGCTTTCTGCCTTACTTTCCCTTTTAAACTCCTCGAAATCCTCGAACAGGTCTCCCGATAGTCCAAGGAAAGCGTTAAGGAGCTCCTTACTTCGCGACTTGTTCTTTGCAGACACCTCTTGCTTCATTTCTCAAAGCAACTTGAGCGGCTCCACATATTTCTCTACGCCATGCTTCTCAAAGAATGCACTCTATTGGAGTCTCTCCATAGCCTCTGAAAGGAGAGTCATGCCTTCTAGGGATCGAACATAATGTGAACCTCCCAAGACAGCCTGGGTCGTATTTGGACCAAATATTTCATTTTCGATCCACATACTCTCAGCACCACTCCCACGAAGAAACTCTCCTATGCAACCAAGTTAAATCATAGTGAATGAAACGATCCTCGGCAAAGAGTCAAGTCCTTGAATTCTCCTTGGCGCCACAACATAATCTCTCGTGTGATTCTGTAGACACCTTCATCGAACGCTACAGCCAAGTGGTTCTGACTTAGCTGTCCCAAGACGTTCTGAAAATTTTTAAGAGCGGTATACACCGTGTTGTATTCTGTGACCGGGTGTGGTAGAATTGGCAAGAAGCCTACGATCCTTTCAGGAAGTTTCTCATCAGTGACAACTGAGTTGAAGGCACTCCAGCATTACATGGCATTTGTTGTTCATCGCAGTCCTGTTTGACTAAGCCTTCTTCGAAATTTGAAAAATTCATCCGGGCTGGTGACCAAGCAAGATCTTTTCCTTCCGTCCTACATCCTTCACTTAATGTCGAGTTACTTACTAAATAGTCACTGGGTATCTCTCCCTTCTTTGTTGGTTTGAAGAAGTCCTTTAGCTCTTGACATTTTAGTGTCTTCTGAAATGATTTTGGACCATGAACTACACCAGTTTCCAAAATTCGTGGCTTCCTTTGAACACCATCTGATTTGTCCTGATATAAAATCGAAACAGTGTCATGAGTACCACCCAGACCCGATAGCGTGGCCTCCTCGTGATCAAAATTATCAAATGTGGCAGTGGTGAATTTCTCTGGATTAAGATGGCTTGGCAAAGGAACATCATCAGTTCCATTTGTGCAAACTAAGTCTGCCAAATCAGTCTGATACCGGAGAATTTCATCGTAACTCACTTATATTCCTAAATGGTTTAGAGAGGTGATGAGTGTTTTGCTCTTGCGTGTTGCGTGGATTCTTTCTGTGCATATCAGATGGAGTGGTGTCCTGCGTCTACCATTCTGGACCATGAAGTACAGAACCTGGAAAACTGACTTTAGTTTCCTCAGTTTTGGTGAATGAGCATTGCCGTTACTGCTAGTTTCTTCATCAGAGGTATCGTCATCATCGCTCAATGGAGAGTTGTTATTGCTACCCACGCTGCATTCAAGATCATTTCTATTACAATTTAGTTACACACACAACAAAGTCAGTCACTCATCTGGGATATTCATATTATCCCAGGAGTCCTGCAGATCAACAGAATCGCAAAACTTGTCTTGCAAATCAAAACTCAAGTCCAAAAGAGCATGCCTAATAGTTGATGTGCATTGAGTGATGGGATTGCTTGACCGAATGATGTCAGCCATGTCTGCAGGACTGGCGTTTAAGAAAACCATGGCACACTATTTGCTTCTGTAGGCCTGGAAATGTTCAAGTCTTGGCCATAGCGACTTTCAAGAAAAATTTTAATGTCTCTGTTCGAAAACATTTCCTAGGAATCGCTGAATCCATGAACATTGTTATGGAGGTCGCTTAAGGTGAAACCTTGTCCCCCTTTCAACGCGAAATCAATGTTCACTAACAACCTCGCAAAACATTTATTTTTTGCTGAACTATTGGATGGTGCGTCACATTTACTTTTCGCACGGTCGTACCTAATAAGATAATTTCGGATGCAGTTTTTCTGACAATATATTTCTGATCCAAAGACGGAGTGAACATCTTGCAGGTCACTTGTCCGATAGTATACTTCATCTTGAAAGAATACCACAGCCTTTAGTAACTTTTCTGCGCGTACATCTTCACAAATCATGAATTTTTGTCGGTCTCCTTTTATCTTTACATTCGCACACACCGTACATTTTCTTTCAGATGCCGGTATATCAGTAGATGGAGGAGCTCGTGGTGCAATTCTGGCTTGGGTTGCTCGGCTCACAGATGGGTTTGGGACCAGTTTAACTCCTTCCGGTTTTTCCGGCTCTCCCACCGCTTTGGACGGCTCTTCTTCAAGTTTAATCAGTGGCTTTTTGAGGGTGTGCGATTTATAACATTTGTTGTTCACATGATAGACAAACTGTTCATGATCGACTTTCTCTCGCCTCCTTGCAACCAAGTCGTTACGTATTCTCGCAGCCTCTCGGACTTTCATCCGAGCCTCTGCGTTGCTGCATGTTGATTCTTTGGTGTCAATCTGACAAATAATACACTTCTTGATGTCGACATCAACAAATTCTGAGCGGCGCCTCTTCATTGGAATCCCTTCCATTTCATGCAATGCCTGAAAAAGAGAGGTAAATATTAGTTGGTCTGTTACAAATGAAATGTGACGAGACACCAGTCAACTTCTCAGGCACTCTATCTCATCCAGTTGCATCATTTTACGAATTGTTGGATAATCAATGAGAGCCCATGTACTGAAATTAACAATGATCCATTGTTTTTTTGTGCAAATTTATTGCTTTGAGTGAAATGCTTGACCCCTAAAACTCGTATAAAGACACCAAATTTATTCCTCCACCTCAATTCTGAACCATGACAGGCAAGATGAAAGGGCGCAGTGGCCATTTTGGATTTCACCGTTATCCCGTACTTTTTTTAACCCTGCAAATGACTTTAATGGATTCCTTGACCCCAAAAACCGAGGTAAAGACATGAAATTTATCACTCTAGGACAATTCCACATGGAGTTATACTCGGAATAATGATGCAGTGGCCATCTTGGACGCCATCTTGAATTACACCTTTCTGCCCCACATCTGGAATGTCTACCCAAGTTTTTTTCAATATCCAAGGGGTCCCCCACAAGGATCAAGAGTCAAAATTTGGGGACATCTGATTGCACACAGGACCCCCCTCAGCCCCAGGACTATAGGAGCGGGGTACAAACCGAGATCGGTGGCAAAATCTCTCGCCTCCACAAATGCCTGAGACAGATCAGAGTTTTGAGAGCCTGTTCCCAGAGATATTTTCCACTTTTCGTTTTGTTCCACCAGAGCAGATTTTCAAACCTCACACCAGTTTCTCTCCCATGTCACGTCTTCATTTCCACATAGTTTTACTCATATCGCCCCAGTGCCGTATTTTCCAGCGCTGCCTTCCAAACATCAAAGCCTGCCAATATTTACATGGAACGAGCTGTCCTGAGGCCGCAGAACATCACGCTGGCCGGACAGGTTCCGACTCGGGACCGCAGACCAATGGGGCTCAGTTGCAAGGGTAGACATGAGGTGCGAGTTTGGGCAAGATAGCGCCAAAAGGAGTGATCTCAGGGGGAGTGAAGGCTCGACAAAGTCCCTCTAACTTTTCTTTTTCCAACCCCAACTTTCTCTTTCCCCCTCAACCCAATCTCTCTGTGTCTTCCTCCTTGATCCAGTATTGTAGTTCTGTGTTAAGTCATTGTGTACAAGTGCTCCGGGGTCAGGTATGATCGGTAGCGGGTAAGGGAAAAATGTATATGTGTGTATAATGTGCTTTACATGTGTTTTATACGTGTTCAACCTCTTTTCATGTCATGTTTGATTTCCCTCACCATTTTCTGAGGTAACAATCCCTCCTACCATTTGCTCTCCTTTGCATTTGTCCTCTGCATTCTTTTAATCATTCCTCCCGTCATTTTCCGCTCTTTACATTTCCTTGCTTGCTGTGGAATAAATTATTGAAGTGTTGAATGTGTCCTGATTTATCCTGCATTGCGTTGGTCCGAATAGCATTCCCAGTGGGCAAAATTGGACTGAGTTCCCAATGGTAATGGTAGCCCACGTACGGCAGCATGCAGCATTGGTTCACGCATCCAAACTAACGACCGCATAGTCACAGGCACGATTCCCCATCTGCCACGTTTGATTCACTGGTACGGTAAACCCACTTTGGGTGTGAGGATCCGGCCCGAGTTGAGGGTTGCAGTCGACGTTTGTGGTTTCTCGGAATATGTCACTCTCTTGGAGTTATCCAGAAGCGACGTCCCTAACAATATCTCGAAAATAGAGCCGAAGTAATCGTGAAAGAGCCCAAAGTATTACATTCCAATGGATGCAAAGAAACGCATATTCAAAGAGCATCAGCAGCAATAACCAAGTAGCAAGTGTCATCAGTGGAATTATTAATGAACACGATTAAACGGTCTGTATGGAGCAAAGAGATGATATTACAATTCGCTTTTCAAGATGCCAATGCGAGGAACTCGTTTATGACTTGCATCCAAGTCGTTCATTGCAGAATTTGGGTTTTGTGAACACAAGAGATTTTTGTGAGAAAACAGTTGTGGTGAAAGGTAAATGAGGGTGATTACTCTGTCTTGTTGGATAAGAGTGAATTTGGTTGTTTCTGGTTAATTAAGATTCCGTGGCATGAGGTAACATATCAGTATTCAATTGAAACATGAGATTACCGAAATTTAAATAGAACAAATCATCAACTTTCAAAACCTTATTTCTGAGAAATAACACATCAGTATGAGAGTGAAAACCAGTGTTAGTAACAATTCTGAGTGCTCAGTTTTGAATCAATAAAATTCTCTCCCTGTGGGTATTTGATACATTGACCCACCCAAGATAAAATTCCACAGTTTAAATAAGGTAACATAAGGGTAGAATATGACAGGGAACACATGTACTGAGAAAAACCCTTCAACTTGTATGGAACACAAACATTTGTTGAGAGAAACTTGTGTCGATTGTCGGAATATCCTTTTGTTGATAAATTAGGATCAATGAACAAGCCAAGAAATTGAGTCGAGTCAACCCTGACTTGATGTATAAAACCAATACTAATATGTCCAGGAAGCTCTGGAATTGAATTGCTCACCAGCATGTAGTTAACTGTATCTCTATTAAAAGAACATTATCTGCCTGTATCCAATCAGGAACAAGCTTTAACTCACCATTTGCTGTATAAAGAAGGAAGTTAGGGTCTTGGTGTGATCAGAAAATATTTGAATTGTCAGTGAATAATATAAATGACTCAATGTCAGATGACTTTTGAAAGTCATTAACATGAAGAATAATAAGTGTATGTGTGTCTCCTCCATCACTCCAAAACCATGAAACTGAGCAGCTCAAAACTTTACATGTGACCTGACTTTACATGAACTCAAAACTTAACATGAACTCTGAGGGAGCACATATTGAAAACTGGATATTTTGGGAAATTTCATGAACCCTTTTCAAGATATTTAACGGCTTACCTTCATGAAGGCTTCTCCTTGGTCAACCCAACTTCATCTTGCAGGGGTCTTTTAATTTGGCCTCCTCAAAAAGCCTTGCCTTGAAATCAGGATCCACTCTCATGGTGTTGTCTTCTGTCAATTTGTAAAGACAAACTTTGAACATTAGGTTGTCATGATTGATACTTGGTGCTGATGCACACGAAAAATGGGAAAATGATGATGATACCTGATTTAATAGGCGATGGTACAGGTATGAAAATATTGTCAACTCGCAAATAAAACGTGTCGCTTCACTGACTGGGATATTGGGGGTGGAGGGGAGAAGAGACAGGAGGGACAGAGAGGAGGGAGGGAAGGTAAAGAGTTTGGAGAGAAGGGAGGGGAAACTAGAAGGGGATGAGGAAGAGTGAGGAAAATGCGGGGGGGGAGGAGGTTGGGAGAGCGATGCCTCACTAAACATGCTATACACTGTGGGAGGGAGGGGTATGAGACACTTCGAGAGAGAGAAAGAAAGAGAAAAGGGAGAGGGAGGGAGAGAGATTGCCTTTGAGAATATGTTATGCTTCATGACCAAACACATACACACGCGCACACACACAAACACACACGCACATGGATACTTTGGAAACCTGTGGCAGGAGTATTTGAAATCCATGCTATGTGGCAAAGGTCTGCCTGGACGAATGCATGCTGCAGTCCAGCCTGGTGTTGGCTTCGTGGTTTGGGTGGCTGGCTTGGGATCCGAGGGTAATAAGTTTGAGCCCCGTCGGCTGCTGAATTTACACGAGGTGGGGTCGACTCAGCCTGTCAACCTTCCGAGGTCAGCAAAGTGAGTACCAATGCACTGGGAGAGGGGCACAACATCAGCAGCACAACGTCGCTCCAAAAAATTATAGTTTCCCGGCAGCTAAGCTGCCATACACAAGAAGAGAACAGATGAGAGAGAGAAAAAGAGAAAGACAAAGAGAAAGACTTTTGAATCTTTTTATCACAAAACAATATACATATATATATATATATATATATATATATATATATATATATATATATATATATATATATATATATATATATATATATATATATATATATATATATAAAATGACCGTTTTTACAGCCATTTTTTTGCAGGGGTTTGGCTTTTTCTTGAGGCAATGTTTTATGGCTGGATGCCCTTCCTGACGCCAACCCTGGTCGCCTCTTTCGACACACAGGGATATGGTACACCTATTCTAACCGGGGCATACACCGGGACCAGAACACTGGCACTCATTTCGCCGACCTCGGAAGGATGACAGGCTGAGTCAACCCCCTGGTGTTAATTCAGCAGCCAACGGGGCTTGAACTCAGGACCCTGGGATCCCAAGCCGCCACCCTAACCACTAAGCCAACACCAGGCTTAATATATATACATATACATATATATATACACACACACACACACACACACACACACACACACACACACACACACACACACACACACACACACACACACACACACACACACACACACACGTGTGTGTGTGCCAGTCGGTGAAAAGATTCTATTTCGTAGCCATACATTTATACTTTCAACAATTCAATGTAAACAATAAATACTCAAAACTCAATGATACATTCCAAATCAATCAAAAAAAACTACAGGGATATCCATAAACTTTGCGAATCCCCTCATGACACCAATACTTCTTAAGTTCATCAACACTCTTTTCACTTTTAGAAAAACAAAATTCACGTTTCAGTTTTGCTGTTATTAAAGCATTGAAAAAAAACCAAAACATTGCACATCACAATTGGCTTTCCTTTCAATTTCTCCTTCCTCGATAAATAAATCGCCATTTTTGCTGTGGCTACTAAGAACAAAAATAAAGAGTTTACTTGTTCTTTCCACCCGAAAATAAACAATCTTAAGGCCCGGTCACACCTTGACGTTTTTGCCAACGTATGCCGATTTTTGAATTTTTTTCTAAAACGCTGGCACACGTTGAATACGTTATGGGTAAGTTTTGATAACATTGAGAGCACGCTGAAAAACACTGCCATACGTCGTTGTACGCTGGCTTTAAACGTTGTACTTTTTGGTTGTCCTCAAATTTTTTCATGCTTGAAATTTCACGACGTATGCCGGCGTATGACTCACACGTTCCGCTACGCTGGCCACAAGTTGTATGCACGGTCTGCGATCGTTGACAGACGTCAACACATGCTACTTGTAAGTTAATCATAAGTTGAGACACGCCGAGGTAATGTTTAGCGTACCCGAAACTTGTTTCTAACCTATGATTAACGTGTTGTTGGCACGTTACGCGATCGTTGCCACACGTCGACAGACGTTACTTTTAAGTTACTCATAGGCTGAAAGATGTCGGTATAATGGATCGTCCTTGAGTCAGCGTCCACGGCCACGGCCAGGACTCTTATTTGCAGCATTCTTCAAACTTTTCTTCGGCATGACGAGGATGTTCACACTTCGATGTCTTGCTTGGCTATGATTCCAATTGTCCATCGGCAGCGTCTATTTAAAATAGTCGAGTTTGAGCGATTTAACACGTTCAGAAGAAATGCTTCAAATTTCCAAACCCCAGCGTCAAAAAACAAAGGCGAGTGACCAATTTAAATCGTTCATTGTAAACAATGAAAATGGCTGAGTGGTACCGTTTAAAAGTCCTTGAGTGTAAAAAAAATCCAATTGTTGAGCGCAAGCGTCTACTTTCAATAGTGGAGATGCAGCCATTTAAATCGTTGAGTTTATCATTTAAATCGTTAAATTGTTAAACGCAAGGAGGATCCATCATAACCCACACCCTCCCCCTCACACTCACCTACTACTGCCAACATGAACAAACTACTACTAATACTAATACTAATACTAATACTAATACTGATACTGTTACTGCTGACATGGACATCGACTCATAAAGGACTCGAAAACACTGTTGGGTTCCCCTTTTATGAACACCATTTTTATATACCAATTCCCAAAACCGCTGGGAACACGTCTTTATATGGCAGTTGTAAGCTAGAAACACGTTAATTTTTTTTTTTTGTCAACCGGAAGACGTCATTGGAATACATCTACATACGTTGATGTGTGTTGGGACTACGTAAAGAATTGGTTCAAAGCACGTCAAACACAAGTTAGAAATAAGTTTCGCGTAAAAAAGACATTACCGCGACGTGTTTCGACTTATGAGTAGCTTATAAGTAGCGTTTGTGGACGTGTGTAAGCGTCCACATATCGTGTGTAAAACTTATCCCCATCGCATGCGGAACGTGTGTCATACGCCGAGTACGTCGTAAAATTTTGAACATGTTTAAAATTTCTTGACGTACTCTACTTACTACGACGTATGATAGCGTACTTTAGCGTTGTACTCACGTATACCAAACTTACTCATACCGTATTTGACGTGCCCCAACGTTTTACACATTTTTCTTAGGTCGGCATACGCTGGCAAGATCGCCAAGGTGTGACCGCGATGTTGACACTTCCATTTCTACGGCAGTTATGATTCGAATCGTTGTGCGTCAGCCTTTTAATAGGCTAAGTCACGACCTCGTCGGCGATGCGTGCAATGCGCTATGCCTAAGTTGGACTATCGTTGGGCATCGGTTGTGTAGGCCAACAACAGGTTCAGCATTCGTTGGTATAAGTTATCTATAACACAACGAAACGTTCTGTGTCCATTACCAATGCGTTATACATAAGACCAAGTCGCTATGAATACGTCCGAATCTTTAAAAAAAAACATCAAAAGTTCAACGTAAGCCAGCGTTTTACATACATTTTAATACGTTGCCATCGCTGGCTAAAACGTCAAGGTGTGACCGGGCCTTTAGTGAGAAGGTAATTTGCAAATTTTTTGCCATGTGGTTCAGCCATTGAAATAATGGCGCAAGCCTTGAACAGTCAACATATGCATGGAACAAATCCTCTGTACAAATATAGAAAGGGCAGCACCCGGATATGGGAGAAAAATTACTTTAGAACTTATTCGAAGGAAGAACCCAATGTGTGAGTCACCACTGTAAGTCTCCAGTCCTTTTATCAACCAGCTTCCTTTGGAATGAGTTCCATATAGGCTCAGATGGGAGTCCTTCCGGCATTAGTCTTTTCCACCTGGGCACTCCATTCAATGGAGAGTCCTCGAGTAGACTCGAGAAGACAGTCGATATTGGTCCTTTCTGTATATTTCTGAAAAATATTTTTTCCTCAGCGAATGGGGGCTAAATCTCTGTGACTCGGTTGTACAATTAACCCAAGAAACCCAGAGTCATTTGTTGTCAAAAACTTTTCTTAAGTCCATTTTAGTTCAAGTTGAGAACTTTTTTTTCACAATTTCTCTGAGGATTTTGCCAATCCTCCTATTTGACCGTATTATTGTCATATCTGCTATCTCCGGAACTGTTTTCCACCCCAGCCCGGAATCATGGCGGAGGTGTCGTATTTTGATTTTGCCTGCTGATAAAGTGTTGATAAAGGTCACGGCTTCTAGGAATTGCAGGAAACAATGGGTTGTAAAATAGTGGTTCTTCCACAAACATGTATGTAACATAAGTTTCTTGCTGGCGACAAACCGAAAGGCTCTGCCAATCATTCAAAAGACTCTGATAAAATGTTGAAAGATGAGATATATCGACATGCTGGAGTTTGATCAAGAAGAGTTCAAGGCTGAAACCGAGCCCACTTGCTTGCTGCAAATTGTGACGGCCCAGAAGGCGGCGAGGCAGCTGTTCCTCCTGCATCAACATCTGAGTGGAGCACAGCTGAAAAGCCATGATGCGGCTTTTTGTGTCGACAAGTCCTTGGCCACTTTCAGCCAAAGGATGGCATATAAGAATTGGCTGTAACCAGTGAAACCCACTGCAGAAAAAAACAACCAGTAGCCTTTGAACAGCTTTCAGTAGTACTTCCGGTGGTTGGAGGCAGATAAACTTATGCCACAACGATGAGGCAACCAAATTATTTCCAACTGGAACCCAAGCTCTGTGGGAAAGGTGGGGAAGGGCTCTCTTCCATAGTCCTAATCTGTTTTCAACATTATCAACCATCCCATCCCAATTTTGAAGGACATAGAGTGGGCATCCCAGGAATACGCCGAGATATTTAACTCCCGCTTCCACCCATTTTAACTTTGAAGGAAAATGCACCGGTGGTACGAACCGTGTCCCCAGCGGAGTGTTTTTAAGACTGGGAACCCAGAAGGCTTTACTCTTGTTCCAGTTACAGTTCAACAAAGATGCCAAGCAAAAGAGATTTAAACACTCAACAAATGCAGAGATATCATTGTCATTCTTAATGACCACAGTGACATCATCTGCATATGGTGATACAACTATTGAAGGAATCCCTCTGGATACAGTTATTCCTGGAAGATTTTTCCTGAATAGAATTCGAAGTGGTTCTATAACCAAGGAGAATAATAATCCAGAAACGGGGCACCCTTGCCTCACCCCTCTCTGCACTTGTGAAGGAGAGATGAGTTAATTATTAATTTTGAAAATACTAAATATGTTGCTGTGCAGGAAGGATACATAGGCCCGAAAATTGGTACCAACACTACATGCTTTCAACACACGATGCAAAAACACATGATCAACACTATCAAATGCCTTTTCTAAGTCAAGAAATATTATCCCAAATTCTTTTTCCATGGAATCACACTCCAGCAAATCTCTGATCGAAAAAATATTATCTTAATTGATCTGTTCGGGATACAGTCGTTCTCATCAGAATGGACGAGATCAACAATTACCATCGTCAACCGACTGGCCAACACTTTTGACAATATTTTGTAGTCCGTACAAAATACCGAAACCGGTCACCAGTTCTTCATCTGCCGTAAGTCTCCAGTCTTTGGTCAAAGAGACACCACTGCTCTTCTAAAACTTAGAGGCAGTTCTCCATTTCCCAAAGATGATTCCAGGACATTCAATAACTCAGGGCCCAAAAGGTCCCAAAAGCCAAGAAAAACACTGCCAGTAAGCCGTCAATTCCAGGCGCTTTCCCCGAGTTCAATCCAGCAAGGTCCTGTGTTAGCTCAGACAATGTGATTGGTGAGTCCAAGCTCAGGTGCTGGGGCTCAGTGATGGAAGGAAAGTGAGAAGTTAAAAGTCCCATAGTTTGCTCACAAACAGGATGTTTTGCATACATTTTAAAAAAATAATCTAGAATCCACAACCGTGCATCACTGGAGTTAACAACCATGTTTCCTCTTGAGTCGAGCAGAGAAAAAACGGTCATTTGTGATTTGTTGACAAAATCCATTTGGAAAAAGGATTTGCTGGGAGTATCTAAAACTTTGATGTTTATCCTTAATCTGATTAAAGGCCCGGTCACACCTTGACGTTTTAGCCAGCGATGGCAACGTGTTAAAATTTATGTAAAACGCTGGCTTACGTTGAACTTTTGATGTTTTTTTTTTAAGATTCGGACGTATTCATAGCGACTTGGTCTTATGTATAACGCATTGGTAACGACACAGAACGTTTCGTTATGTTATAGATAACTTGTACCAACGAATGCTGAACCTGTTGTCGGCCTACACAACCGATGCCCAACGATAGTCTAACTCAGGCATAGCGCGTTGCACGCATCGCCGACGATGTCGTGGCCTAGCCTATTAAAAGGCTGACGCACAACGATTCGAATCATAACTGCCGTAGAAATGGAAGGGTCAAAATCGCGGTCACACCTTGGCGATCTTGCCAGCGTATGCCGACGTAACAAAAAGTGTGTCTAAAACGTTGGGGCACGTCGAATACGGTATGGGTAAGTTTGGTATGCGTGAGTACAACGCTAAAGTACGCTATCATAAGTCGAAGTAAGTAGAGGACGTCAAGAAATTTTGAACATGTTCAAAATTTTACGACGTACTCGGCGTATGACATGTTCGCATGCGATGAGGATAAGTTTTACACACGATATGTGGACGCTTACACACGTCCACAAACGCTACTTATAAGCTATTCATAAGTCGAAACATGTCGCGGTAATGTCTTTTTTACGCGAAACTTATTTCTAACTTATGTTTGACGTGCTTTGAACCAATTCTTTACGTAGTCCCAACACACATCGACGTATGTAGACGTATTCCAATGACGTCTTCCGGTCGACAAAAAAAAAAAAAATGAATGTGTTTCTAGCTTACAACTGCCATATAAAGACGTGTTCCCAGCGGTTTTGGGAATTGGTATATAAAAATGGTGTTCATAAAAGGGGAACCCAACAGTGTTTTCGAGTCCTTTTTGAGTCGATGTCCATGTCAGCAGTAACAGTATCAGTATCAGTATTAGTATTAGTAGTAGTTTGTTCATGTTGGCAGTCGTAGGTGAGTGTGAGGGGGAGGGTGTGGGTTATGATGGATCGTCCTTGCGTCTGCGTGTCCACGGGTAGGTTCATAGGCTGCCACTCAACGATTTAAATGGCTGCATCTCCACGATTGAAAGTCGACGCTTAGGCCAAAAAAAAAAAAAATGTTGCATTGGCGTAACCCGCCCGACCCTAAAAATTCCGCCGACCCTACGTTTTTTTTTTGTTTTTTTGCTATCGAAAAATTTTGCCGACCCTATTTTATTGCTATTTTTGTTGTTTTGCTATCGTTTTCAAGTATCTTGTTGATTGCGATCGCGAAAACCCGGAAGTGTTTCGGACAGAACCCGCCGACAAAAAGGGTGGTACTCGAGCCGGGGGAGATTTTGGGAGGGATTTATTAGGAAAAAAAAATAAAAAAAAAAAGATCCCGACCGACCTACCCTATTTTTCAGTGACGCGTTACGCCAATGCAACATTTTTTTTTTTGGCCTTACGCTCAACAATTGGATTTTTTTTACACTCAACGACTTTTAAACGGTACCACTCAGCTACTTTCATTGTTTACAATGAACGATTTAAATTGCTGTCACTCGCCTTTGTTTTTTTTGTTTTTTTGTTTTTTTTGACGCTGGGGTTTGGAAATTTGAAACGTTTCTTCTGAACGTGTTAAAACGCTCAAACTCAACTATTTTAAATAGACGCTGCCGATGGACAATTGGAATCATAGCCAAGCGAGACATCGAAGTGTGACCATCCTCGTCATGCCGAAGAAAAGTTTGAAGAATGCTGCAAATAAGTGTCCTGGCCGTGGCCGTGGACGCTAACGCAAGGACGATCCATTATACCGACGTCTTTCAGCCTATGAGTAACTTAAAAGTAACGTCTGTCGACGTGTGGCAACGATCGCGTAACGTGCCAACAACACGTTAATCATAGGTGAGAAATAAGTTTTGGGTACGCTAAACGTTACCCCGGCATGTCTCAACTTATGATTAACTTACAAGTAGCATGTGTTGACGTCTGTCAACGATCGCAGACCGTGCCTACAACTTGTGGCCAGCGTAGCGGAACGTGCGAGTCATACGCCGGCATACGTCGTGAAATTTCAAGCATGAAAAAAATTTGAGGACAACCGAAAAGTACAACGTTTAAAGCCAACGTACAACGACGTATGGCAACGCACTACGACGTATGCCAGCGTGCTCTCAATGTTATCAAAACTTACCCATAACGTATTCAACGTGTGCCAGCGTTTTAGAAAAAAAATTCAAAAATCGGCATACGTTGGCTAAAACGTCAAGGTGTGACCGGGCCTTAACATCCCTGCTGCTTTCTCTTGCGTCAGTTCTCTCAAATGGATCGTCTTTTCAACGAATACCCTTTGGTCTCTCCTGTTTCCATATCTGGCCACTTTACCCTCTGACTGTAGGATATCAGCTTCTAACAGAGCCATTGTTGTATTATCAACATTGGTAACATTTGAAACAAGCTGCTGACAAAACACTCTAATCTGTGCTTTTTTGTTGCCCCACCATAACTCTAATGAAGAAAAAGAGGCTTTTTTGAGTGTTGGATACCCCAAAACGTATAGAAGCCTTTTCGAAACCAAGTATCTTCAAGAAGATTGGTGTTGAATTTCCAGTACGTACTTTTATGTGAGGGTTGAGGGGAAAAAGTGGCCGATGGTAACGAAATGATGATCGGAAAATAAGGATGGAAAGTGAACTGCAGAGAAAACAGCATTACTGAAATGCGAGTTTATGTCCCACTGGTCAAGTCTCGCAAAGGATGCTCTCCCGTTAGCCCAACGTCCCAACGTATATTGAGATTTGTTGGGGTGACATCGCCTCCATGCATCTAACAAACCTATTGCCGAAAAAAAAGACAAATCAGCATAGGATTTGGGGTGAGGTTCTGCTGTATTTCTGTCTAAAACAGGTTCAACGGTGGAAATAAAATTACCCACCCCATGCAAATACAATCATTGATATCAATTGAGTGAAATTGTCTGATTAAAGACAAAAAGAAGGCTCTTCGTTCTGCACACTCACTGGGCACATACACATTGAATAGTGTAAAATGGAAATTATTAATGACCGGTTCTGGAGAGATGAACCGGCCTTTGATAACCTCTTGGAAGTGGCATGATTCAGGTACGAGCCCAAGTCTGAATAAAAAGGTCACACCAGCAGAAGAAGAAGACAAATTACTAAAAAAAGCACTGTCCCTGAAAGAGGCGACACCAATCAGACTCCACATCTTCAGTTATGTGCGTTTCCCAGAGTAAAAGTACATCCATTTGTTTATGATCAAACAAACTTTTCACTTGAACCTGGCAGTTGTGACTTGCACCTCCGCCGTTCATATGCAAGGTTCCAAAAATGATGTTTTCCATGGTTTATCCAAAGGCTTGAGTGGTTGCTGAGAAATTTCAGTCCCTGCTTTTGAAACAACCTTTCGTTCTGAGTGTGGCACAAGATCTTGTCTACTGCGTAAGTGGTGGCAAAAAATGGACTCCAAAACATGTTGGTCTTGCAAGTACTCTTCATCAAGCTACATGGTCAAAAGACCTAGTACGATTGTTCAACAACGCGGGACATTGCCTGAGTTATGAACAGATGTTGCAAGAAGACACTTCCTTGGCTGAGAGCATTCTCAAATCATTGGACAAAGCAACTGGTGCCGTCATTCCACCAAACATTGAGGCAAATAAATTCATCCACTACACCTGTGATAATTGTCATCCTTGATGAAACACTTGATGGAAAGAATACCTTCCATGCAACTCAAATGGCAGCATGGCAACGAGGCCAAACAACTGATTCTTCTCTTTCAAATCTCGAGCTATCCACAAGACATACTTTGATTGTGCCAAATGGCCTGGAGGAGCTGCATCCTGTCAGTATAACTCGTGGAAAATGCAAGCCAGTATTCACAGCACCCGTCGACGATGCCTGCTTCAGCAAATCTCCCACATCGCGAATCACACCAAACGATCATCATAGAAGGTCTTCAAAGAGCACCATGAATTGCTGAAGAACTTGGCCATTGGTGAACTCACAGAGGAAACCATCAAATCTTTAGAAACCTTTGTGTGCAGAATATACGATGTGCACACAACAGACTCTGTGGATGCAGCACGGCATTTATTGTTTTCCAAGAGGGGAAACCAGAAGCCATGGCCCCAACAAGTGATGCGCTCCATTTCCATTTGATGAGAGTGCACCTTCAAGCAATGAAATGGAGAAATTCCCACTGCCCCACACCTGAGCTCCCTGCGCCCTCTGAAATGGGATGGAGACTTGAGGAATCAGGACTGCAACCCATACTGTTGGGATTGAGTCCCATTCCAGGCAGTTGCCTCGAGATGGTAGCCTGTGCATGTCGGAAACAATGCAAGACTCGACGCTGCACATGCCGGAATTCAGGATTACGATGCACATCAATGTGTGTATGCCAGCAACAGATTAATGATCAGACTCCTTGCATGAATACAATGTGATTTGCCTAAAAGATGTTAGGCATTCCTGAAAACTGTTTATGGTGACTGAAATTTGTTCACGTAGCAGCATGACAGAACTTTGTTTAGTTTTTATGATTGCAGACTAGCAACTTTAACTTCTACATTTTATTAATAAATTTCGTTAACCATGTAATCATTAATTAAAATGCTTCAAATATGTCTTAATCATTTTTCTTGACCCTCAAAACGTAGGTCCAGACATCTCATTTGCCAGGTTTGCATGCATAGTAAGTAAGTTACAGCAGAAAATAGATTTTTTGTTAATGGCGGTTGCAACTTAGCATAATCATAGATTTTTGGCATGTTACAAATTTTATTAGTCTGTAGTTTTGATTATTGCTCAAGGGACATTTCTAGGATGCGTACATGTGAACAATGTGCATTTATTTAAACTCGTGCGGGCCCATACGTGCGTGCAAAAAAAACTTTCAAACCACGTGCCAGAAACAACAACCACGCAGGCCGTTCCTTCGCTCTCGTAACCGACGACTGGATTGGGACATTGTGTTTAAGAAAATCGAGAAAGTACAGAAATTGAGAAAGAAAGAATACAGTAACTCGATAAATCAAGAAAAAGAAAAAAAATCGAGAAAGAAAGAATACATTAAGTCGATAATTCGAGAAAAAAAAATCGAGAAAGAATATAGTACTCGTCACTATCCGGAAGTCCTGAAGTTCAGTCCTCACTATCCGGAAGTTCGCATGTCGCATTTACGATTATTCGCAATTTAGTTTTAATGGCCAATTATTCAATAAGCGCCAACGTATTTTGCCTTTTATCAATGTCATCGCAAGGAAAAACATAAAGAGAAGGGGGGGGGAGAACTTACATGCAAAAAAAAAAAATTTACTTCCTGCTTCGGAGCATACCAGCGAACTCTGATGTTACCGAAATTTCTGCGCCGTCAAATACGAAAACGATCATAACTTGGGGAATTGTGTTTATCTATAAATGCGCATAAGTAATCGAGAAATTATTGGAATACACGAAGTCATCATTATCCGGAAGTCCATACGTTGTAACCCGTAATGGGGAACGCGGCTGAGGTTCTCTTCCCCATCGGCCACGCCGACACAGCAATGTGTCCTGTCATTGGTTGATAAATAAATGGCCATAACTTGGGAAGCACTTATCCGATTAATATCAAATCTTGAAAAGGCACATCCTCAGGTCCCCAGCAATATACCTGGCAAGATTCAATTATATCGGACCAGTGGCTGTCGAGAAACAGCGGTCACAGACACACACACAGACACACACAGGCATTGCTGGAATTAAAGATAGATTGTATCGTAGTGCCTGTCCCAAGAAAGTGCCTAAAGTTGTCAATGTGGCAGCCATGTTGTTGATGCCAATGAGATGGTCAAAAACTCAAAATTCAGCTTGGGAACAGGGCGAGTCGAATTCAGCACACCTTTAATAGGTTAAAAGTCATGTTCCCAACATTTACTAAAAAATGCTTCTGGTATGCACATTTCTCAGAAATACTTCTAGTCGAGAACCTCACCGTTGAAAGGTCTGTATGTGAAGCGTGAACGCCGTTGGGATGCTCTGCCTGAGCGTTCCCACCTCGAGATATGGCGCATTATATCCTGCTTTTTATTCGCCGGGGCTCGTGGCAACGTGTGATACACACTGGTTCGTCTGGCTGTGCAGAGGGGTGGCAGGACGTCGACAGCAATGCAGGGATTGTCGAAGGATGGCAATCACCTCGGATCAGGTTCTCGAGGAGGAAGTTCTCCAAGAAGAAGCGCATTCTGGCCGGCAATCGGACACAAATAATGTTCTGAATAAGAGGCTCGAACGACTCCACGCTACCCCTTTAAAAAGCCATAGGCGAAGGATGCGGCGAGGAACGGAAAGCGATGCAATGTGGGCCAAATCCTGCACCTCTATTGGGCCACATCGGTCCTGCCACACCCTGGCAGGCTCTGGGACAGGAAACCGGCTCAGATGCCTCCCAGCTCCAGCACGGCTTGGAGCTCCTGACTTAACATGGGGCAAGCTCCCCAAGCCGGCACCCCGGCCCTGAATGTGCACCAAGTGCAGTCTAAATGTCGGATGGCAGTGGGCTTTCTCTGCCACCCACAGGCTCCTTCACGAGCCAAAATGCACACCCGGGAATTGAACCAAACTCCTGGATCACCCTTCTGATGCACACCCGGGGCCCGATCCCCTCCTTGTTGCCCTCGGTCTTGCCGTGGTCTGAAAACTGGATGAAGGCTGTATCAATTCCGGACGCTCACCCGGGACGTTCACGGTGAGATGCGGTGGAGCTATTAGCGTCTCTTGCATTGTTGAGCATCGTGCGGGACCAAGCACACTCTGACGCGTGGTGCTCCTCAAAAGAGAGTGGCGAATTGTAGCGATACAGAGGTACAAGGGAGAGAGGGAATATTTTTCCCGTGTGCGGTAGGCGTTTGTGGTCAAAGTGGTGAAATTTGGTGAGCGAGTTGTGGAGTTAGGTGAGGTGCCTGTTGGGAATTGGCATGCAGATTTAAATTAAATAATGGAGTGCAAATTCTCGTGTGCGGGTTGCGGAGTGCAGCAGAGATGGGCATGATCCGAGGCACAGAAGGAATCGCGGTGTGCTTTTTAACAATTGCCAATTGAATGACATGTGTGCTTACATGCTTATCGTGTACCATGGCAAAAAGGAAACGGTTAGAGTACAGGTAAGAGTATGAGTCATAGATATTTATAAGATCTAACTACGAGACCCCACGCAACGGACTTTGTCCCGTGAACCCACGAGACATGAGGGAAGGACGAACGACATGAATACTCATGTAATAACTGCTTGGGGATCACTGCATGTCGGGTGCCATTGCCTTTGAGTTATGCCGTTTTGCAGTACAACAACAACAACAATATATTTGTATATCTACATGGTCTCGGCTCATGGAAGAAACCGCTTCACCTCACCATGTGAAACTTTATACAAATTATCCGATACCAATGGTGCATGCAGTGTGAAAATAATGAAGACATGGGTCATGTGGTGTGGCAGTGCACAATGAAACCATGAGGCGTACATCGCGGATGTGAATTGATCAAATGGGGCAAGCATGGCCTCAATCTAAAGGGGCTGTCACACCTTGACGTTTTAGCCAGCGTATGGCAAGGTCTCAAAAATGTATGTAAAACGCTGGCATCCGCTTAACTATTGATGGTTTTTGAAATAGTTTTGAGCGTATAATAACGTGTTGGACGTATGCATAATGTATGAGTAACGTACACAGAACGTTTCAATCACGCATAGATAACTTATACCAACGAATGCTCAGCGTGTTGTCAGCGTTCACAACCTATGCCCAACGATTGTCTAACTTATGCATAGCGCGGCAGCGTATCGCCGACGATCACGTGGCGTAGGCTATTCATAGGCTGCGGCTCGACGATTCAAATCAGAACCGCACTAGACATCGAAGTGTGAAGCCGCTGTCACACCTTGACGTTTTAGCCAGCATATGCCGACGTATGAAAAATTTGCCGAACCAAGCTGGCACACGTCGAATACGTTATGGGTAAGTTTTGTATACGTTGAGAACACACTGGCATATGTTGTAGTACGCTGTCATACGTCATTGTACACCGAGTACATGGAGAAATTTTCAGCATGTTGAAAATTTATCGACGTACAGTACTCGACGTATGACACACATTCCGCATACGCTGGCATAAGTTGTAGACAAGCTAAGCGATCTTTGACACACGTCGACATACGTGTGTCAAATGCGTGTGTTACTTGTATGTTACTCATTAGTTGAAACACGTCAAGGAAATGGTTCGCGTCAGTGTTCCAGACTCCCCGGTTTTTATTATTTTCAATAATTTTTGTTTCTTCGGTATGATGGTGATGTTGACACTTCAATTTCTAGTGCGGTTATGATTTAAATCGTTGAGCGGCAGCCTTTTAATTATATTATATTATATTGAAACCGCATAAGAAATCGAAGTGTCAACATCACTGTCATACCGAAGAAAAAACAAAAAAAAACAGGAGTCTGGAACACTGACGCGAACCATTACCTTGATGCGTTTCGACATACGAGTACCTTACAAGTTACGTGTGTCAATGATCGCGTAACCTGCCTCGAACACGTTACTCATTGGTTAGAAATAAGTTTCGGGTACGCTAAACATTACCTCGACGTGTTACGACTTATGAGTAACTTACAAGTAACGTGTGTCGACATGTGTCAATGATCGCGTAACGTGCCTACAACTTATGCCAGCGTTATGCGGAACGTGTGAGTCATACGCTGGCATACGTCGGGAAATTTCAAGCATGGAAAATTTGTCTAACAGCTCGGAGATCTACGACGTATGCCAGCGAACGATGACGTATGCCAGCGTACTACGACGTATAGCAGCGTACTATGACGCATGCAAACTTACCCATAACGTATTCGACGTGTGCCAGCGTTTTAGCCCAATTCTGCATACGTCAGGCATACGTTGGCTAAATCGTCAAGGGGTGACAGGGCCTTAAGCTGTGTTGACAGGTATAGCTGGCCACAGCGCTGCTCGATTTACAATACAACCAACAGATGCACAACTTCCATTTTGCTCTGAGCTGTGAAGAAAATTCAAAGGTAAATGTGACCGCAGCAAGAAACGGAGTGGTGCACTGGAAACGGGGTAGAAAAAGGTGCAATGATAAAATGTCAGGAGATTGAAGCTGTGGGCAATACCTGGAAGTGACATTTTCAGTTTGAAAACATGATCCTCATGACTTTTTTTTCATTGTGATGCGGACAGCGTGGGCCCTGCCACTTCTCGAAGTGGTCGGAGCAGCCATGTAGCTTCTGCTTCTTGCAAGCTTGCTCCAGGAAGTGCATCCAGCTGCAAACACAAAAAAATGGATCTTCCCAAAAAACAAGTCGATTCTGTGCTCATTGAAATCTTTTCCCTTTTTAAATTGTCTGAACCTAATGCAGACCAAATGAGTTGGGCCATCGATGAATATTCAACAACAATTAGATCAGAAAACAAATCTTTCTGTGAAAATTCTTGGTTTAATTATTTGAAAACTCTTTGATTTCCTCTTCATTTCATGTTTTTACTGAAAATTAACCGATGAAAATAAACCCTCTGAGATTTTCATTTATTTATGAGAAGCAAAGATTAAGTGTTAAAAGTGGGTGGTGGATACTTGTGATAAATGTATTTTAGACAAAGATAAACTCGAAAAACGTCCGATAAAAATCATCTTTTTTATCATTATATATTGTTTCGGTTGTGGGGTCGATGGAAGAATTTAACGGAGAATTTACGATTGAATTGGGTTGTTTGGACGGTGACGTGTGGGAGACATGTCAATGTAATTAAGTAAGGAAATTGTGAGCTTCATTAGTACGTGTCACCACATGGGGTGGCGGGGGTGGGGGGGACTTTCAGGAAGGAAGGCAGGAAATTTGAAGGAGGTGTGTTTCGGGTGGATTAATGGGGGTAGAAAAGATTGTGGTTTTCGATGGGGGAAGATACGAGGTGGTGGTGAACAGCTGTTTTGAAGACCTGGAGGGAAGAATGGGATTGAAAGAGTGTGGGAGTGTATTCCAAAGGCGGGGAAAAAGAGGAATGAAAGAGTGAAGGTGAGCAGTGATTTTGGGAGTTTTACCAGAAGGGGGTTGCTGGCATAACTTGAGCGACTTGCAGAAATATGGTGGGGGGGAGGGGAACCTATCACAGACAGAGCGGGGGTGGGGGGGGCGTGAGACCGGAGAGGAGACGGTAGAAGACAGAAAGACCAACGACCTGCCTGCAGTGAGAGAGTGAGAGGCCCAAAGACTCAGCCTCACCCCGGGAGATACCAATGATCTAAATGCCTTGGTCGTCACAGCGTGAAGCCATGAAAGGTGGGGTTTATGGAAAGGTGATAATCAGCTCGGGTTTAAAAATAAGCTTCCCCAGAATATGGTTGCCCCCTGTGACTTTTGCTGATATTTTTTTATTTCCAAAACCATGATGGGAAACAAGTAAACGTGCGGAGCAGGCAGAAGGCCCACCTCCAAGGGTGATGGCGTGCAAACTCACGCCCCCAAGGCTGATGATTGATGCACGTGATGTCAGAAGCCTTGCCTCCCTCAGTTTCGTGCGAGCAGGCCATGCCCCGGAGGCGAACGATGGTTCGGTGTGACGTCGAAGAAGTGGGGTTGGTTGCACATTGTTGGAGAGTGGAGTTCAGGGTAAGCGCACGTACAAGGCAGAGTTGAGTTGAGGGAAGGAACGGATGCGGTCGAAAAATAATGGGGTTTGGGAGATGGCCTGTAAGAACAGGGCTTCATGGCTGCCTTTCCCTCGACACACGAAGAGGGGGCACGATTCTTGTGCTTGTGTTGAGGAGATTTGTCTCCCATGGTGAAGCAAGACGCTGAACTTTGGTTCTTGGTTGAGTCGTGAGAAACGGACCACGAGCCTCGTGTCTGTGATGGCGATCAATGCATGAAGCAGCTGCACTGGGTCTCTGAGTCTCTGTACCTTTCATTATGTTAAACATCTCTGTCATATCTCCTCGTAACCTCCTGCTTTCTCGTGTATAAATCCCTGTCTCCTTCACCCAATCCTCGTGGCTGAGTCTAACTCGGCCCGGAATCAATCTTGTCATCCTTCACTGAACCCTCTCTGTAGCATCCATGTCCTCCCAGAACTGTGGTGACCAGAACTACACACAATATTCTCGATGTGACCCTCACTAAATTCCTGCACAATGTTCACACCACCTCTTTGATTTATAATTGATCCCCCTCTAAATACAACCTAAACCCCTATTTTCTCCACCTGGAGCTGCCTGATTACCTCCCATATCTCTGACCAGCCCCAGATCCTTCTCCTGTGTGACACAATCCAAAATGACCCCTCTTGTCCTGTAATCTCTATTTTCATTGTTCTTTCCCATCCCCAACACCCAGGGCTGGATTAAGGTCTCGTAGGCCAAGGCCCTTGAGATTTTGAAGGCCAAATTCAAGATTGACCAAAACGACGATTTTGATCATGAAATTTAATCGGAACAGACTGCGGTAAAGGGCGATTTGTCAGACTTTCAAATATACAAGTGCCTGTAAAATCCAATTCGGCTTCGAAATTGAGAAACGAAAGATACAGCAAACAAATTCGTGGAATGTATGAATATTCAAATTCCACCCTGCTGAAACACCTTCTTTCATGCCTTTTGATTGGCAAACGACGCGATCACTTCGGAGAAATCGATTTGCTTCATCAACTCGGATTCAACATAAAGCAGAGGGAGCGTGGACACGTGCACCTGCCCCATGGTTGACCGAAGACAATTTTTCACGTGCTTTAGTGTGCTGAAGGAGCGTTCACCCTCGTAGCTCGTAGCAAACATTGAACAATATATTTGGAGAGCAACAAAAATATTGGGGAATGTCTGTGTCAAATTTGTTTTGAATAATGTAAATGAGCTTGTCCGATGCATCGATGAACTTGGAGTATTTCAAGCAAAGTTCTATGTCCATTACAACGTCAGCAGGGTACGCTGAAACCAGTTTCTCTGCTCTGCGAGAGAGTGTATCATGGTCGAGGCTGTTTGCCGTGGGGATGAATCCAAACAGATCCGTGATTTTCTGATAGCTCTTTCTTCTCCTGTGGATTTTTGTCAAAAGGCGATCAAATATGGAGAAGTACGTCTCAACTCTGAACTTCTCCCTGCCAGATTTTGGGGTTTCTTCTTCCTCGTCATTTTCATGGAAGACCTTTTTCGCCTCTTGACCCGACGATTATCATCAGTGTAAATGATGGATGGTCTCAACCATCTTTTTGGCGCGGTCCTGAAATGCATCAAATCTTTCATCATTTCGAAGCGACTTTATGTATCCATAGAGGGCATCATAATTCTGCTTACCCGCCCCGACATCTATTCCAGGTTGTTGGAGACATCTGTTTACTCGATCAATGTTGCCAAGTACATCAGACCAGACAGAGCAACATGATTGCTGTTTCGGTCAGTTCCATCTTCTCAGCCAATGCTTTGGCTCCCAGTCTCACTGACGGAGTGTCTTTAGGGCGCTTGGCTATCTTCATGAGCGCCTTCTTTACGTACTTGTTGCTTGCGGAAAACGCTTTACAAGCGTCCACGCGAGCTGACCACCTCGTATCAGACTCGGGCAAACATTTGAGTTTGATGGCACGTTCATCGAGTGACTTATTTAAAATGGCCCATCTTTGGGGAGATGCTGACATAAAGTTATACACGGCTTGATTAAGTCCAAAGTATTTGACGGATTCAAACTGTGCACAGCATATGTACCCACTGAGCCAATGGATTAATTTTACAGATTCTTGCTTGTACGCCTGAATAGACACCAGGCATGTTGCTTGCATTGTCGCAAGACTGCCCTCGACAATCCATGAGATCAATCCCATTGGCTTCCACTACCTCTTGCAATTTTCCAAACAGATATTCACCATCGTGATGCTCAATGACGATGTACTGCAGAAACATTTTGACGGCGCTACCATCTTGCATCACACATCAAAATATAACCGTCAACTGATCAATATGCGAAACGGCTGGCGTCAAATCGATGGAAACACCATAATATTTGGCATCTTTTATTTCTCACACGATGGTAGATTAAACTTCTTCGGCCTGTAGTAGCATAAACTCGTCGCATGTTGTTGATTACAGGTACGATACATTTCCCTTTCCCTTGTTCCCATACACTTCAAGATGCTGGGCAAGAAATGGATGGAATTTTGAGACTAGTTCAAGACAACCAAGATAGTTTCCATTGTGAGCACAACCCAGCTGCTCAGTCGTGCCCCGAACAGAAGCCCTCTTTCGGCGAGGAACGATATTACAGAGACAATTCGCTTCAGGACAATGATCCAGTAAGCTTCCTCGTGGAGGGACCGCTGTTCAAATGATGTGTGAATCCTGTCTGTCTCCTTCAATTCGAGCGACTTTCTGATTGCGAGAATATGGGCAGTCCCACGCTCGAGACAGGCAGAGGCATTCTTCCAATCATTGAATCCGATTCGAAAATTACTGTGATGGCTTTCGTGATCATCGCCGTCGGGACATAGGAGTTTGTACACGGAGCAGTGAAGTTTACCGTTTGATGGAGAAAACAGCATCCAGTCCCTGTTCACCGTTTCCCCGTTTGTGAGTTTCCGCTGAAAGTGTTCGCGCCGAAAATACAGTGTTTTATCTGGATACACTCGGGTCGTATACACAAAATCTACGTTCCTATCTTGGCAGGGAGGATTCTGGATGAAGTTATCCACGAGTTCTGCGGAGAGAGTCCATTCAGCAGGATCAGGATTGAAACTACGAGCCGCAGCACTTGCTGCAGTTGTTCCAATGCTTCTCTCGTTGCTCGATGTGACGGTGTTGGTATCATCAGGTTTCGAAATGTGATCCAGTGCGAGATTACTTGATCCCTCGACATTGACATCAGAAGACTCTGCAAGCGCACATTCCGTTTGGTCATCTCGACTCTGGTGAGGTGAAAAAAATTTCAACATGGATCCAGACAGTCTTTTTGTTTCTGTTTGACGCCTCTTCTTTTTGTCGTGTTTGCAAGTTCCACTGTCGTGGTGCCGAATATATCCGTCGGCGATAATCAAAAATAAAAAAACGACAAATAAGAGCAAAACGAAGAACTGCAAGTGTCAGGATGCTCGATAACTCACAGGAAGGTAAGAGGGTCCAGGATGTTCATACTCAGCAGGAACGTGACTCCACCCATCAGCCAGACGATGGCGGCGACGCCTGTGATTGGCTGATTGTGATCACGTGGTTCCACACTCGTTGTGGACGATCACGATCTGGCAGCGTGCCAGCCGCCTTCCCTCACGGTGTGTTCAGCCTTCCTCCACATGTCGAGTCACGTGATTAATACTGAAAAAAAAAATCTCGTCGGAAATTTTCGTCGGCCAAGGCCCGGGCCTCAGGGGCCGAGTGGTTAATCCGGCCAGGCCAACACCTCACACTCGCTCAGGTTAAATTACATCTGACAATTTATACAAGTATCAATACTTTCGTGTATCTCATCACCATCCCCTCTGAGACCCACCTCACCTCCAAGCTTTGTGTCATCTGTAAATTTGGAAAGCTTCGTCTTTACCCCAATTATAAAACTTCACAACTTATTTATAACTTCACAATTAATGAAGGTTAAATCTTCAAAATGTCGTCTTGTGTCGCGTCTCGATGACTGAAATGCGCGAACTGATCGGCGGGATTGGTCACGTGATCTGGAGAGTCCGACAACACGTCATTCCGTCACGAGGTCATCTTGTCAGTGCGCATGCGCGAACACTTCCTATGTTTCCAAGACGTTGCAAATCACAGAATAAACAAACATTGACACCGTCGGGTAACATAACTTTTACCATGAGCTCGTTTTTTAAATTTAATCTCAACACAAACCTCACTAACTTCGTTTGACGTTCTTCCAATCGAATCATGTTTCAAACGGATTTCTGTGGAAACTCGCCAAGCCACCTGATTGGTCAAGTCGAACCACGTGATCAACCAGACAACCGTTATTTTCAAAAACAAAACGAACCTTTTCACGTCGTTTCAGTTTGGTGATTTACAGCGATCGATCAGACTTTGTTCTTTCGCCTTTTGCTGATATAAAGTGTCTATTAAGAGCAATGGATTCTAATTTTGGACAGAAACATCAGTTGAGCTTTGACAACAAACCCCCATCTCCATCACGGGTGGAATTGAAGTCGTCCAACAATCCCTCATCTCTATCAAGTCTGTATGTGATGTTGGCTGACAATTGCCCATCTCCATCAAGGAAGGGGTTGAGGTGGTCTAACAATCCCTCATCTCTATCACGGGTGGAATCTTGGTGGTCCAACAATGCCGCATCTCCATCATCTCCATGTGTGAGGTTGTCTTGCAATTCCTCATCTCCATCTCGGGTGGAATCAAGGGCGTCCAACAAACCCTCATCTCAATCACGGGAGGAATTGAGGTGGTCTAACAATCCCCCGTCTCCATCACGGGAGGAATTGAGGTGGTCCAACAATCCCCCGTCTCAATCACGGGAGGAATGGAGGTGGTCTAACAATCCCCCGTCTCCATCACGGGAGGAATTGAGGTGCTCCAACAATCCCCCATCTCCATCACGGGAGAAATTGAGGTGGTCGAACAATCCCTCATCTCTATCAAGTCTGTATGCAATGTTGGCTGACAATTCCCCATCTCCATCATGGGTGGAATTGAGGTGGTCCAACAATCCCTCATCTCAATCAAGTCTGTATGCGATGTTGGCTGACAATACCCCATCTCCATCATGGGTGGAATTGAGGTGGTTCAACAATCCCGCATCTCCATCCCGGGAGGAATGGAGGTGGTCCAACAATCCCTCATCTCCATCACGGGAGGAATTGAGGTGCTCCAACAATCCCCCATCTCCATCATGGGTGGAATTGAGGTGGTCCAACAATCCCTCATCTCTATCAAGTCTGTATGCGATGTTGGCTGACAATTCCCCATCTCCATCATGGGTGGAATTGAGGTGGTCCAACAATCCCCCATCTCCATCACGGGAGGAATTGAGGTGGTCCAACAATCCCCCATCTCCATCACGGGAGGAATTGAGGTGGTCCAACAATCCCCCATCTCCATCACGGGAGGATTTGAGGTGGTCCAACAATCCCTCATCTCTATCAAGTCTGTATGTGATGTTGGCTGACAATTGCCCATCTCCATCAAGGAAGGGGTTGAGGTGGTCCAACAATTCCCCATCTCCATCACAGAATGAATTGAGGTGGTCCAACAATCCCCCATCTCCATCATGGGAGGAATTGAGGTGGTCTAACAATCCCTCATCTCTATCACGTCTGTATGCGATGTTGGCTGACAATTCCCCATCTCCATCATGGGTGGAATTGAGGTGGTCCAACAATCCCCCCTCTCAATCACATGTGGAGTCGAGGTGGGAGAGAAATTCTTCATCTCCACTGTCTCCAGAACAGAGTTTGGAACACAGTTCCTCATCTTCCTTGCCTCTGGATATCCCTCTCCAGGTAAGCGAGATGTTAAGTGTTATCTCTTTTAAAGATCACCTGCACTTTCGACCAGTGAGCATATGCGATTCATCAGTGTCTGTGAGTGCGTGAGTGAGTGTCATTGAGTTCGTCAATTCGTAAACACTTCGGTCACTATCACTTGAACAAAACATTGGATTTTGATGAAACGTGTGGCTTGTTAATGGGGTCTTCGAGGGGTGGGAGGTTTCTCCGAAACGACCCACACAATTTCGATGAAACTGACCACAACCTTCATCACCCGTGATGTACCAATTATTGTTCACAACATTAAAATAATCAGGGTCTGAGGGGGGTCTGTGGGGAGTTTGAGTGCCTGTTGCTCCTGATGCAGGTGAGCTTCGGGACAAGCGGTCCTATTTTTTGTCATGGAGAAGGGACGTGTTGGTTGAAGTTAAAAACCCACTTTATTCCACCGATCAATATCATGTCCCCTGCAGTTGAGTTCCGAGATGTGAGCAGAT
>NW_028222294.1:0-50000 GCF_056783735.1 Eptatretus burgeri
CCTACAAAAGGCCACACCATTTCGACACCTGGGAAAAAAAGTTGTGCACTTTTTTTTGATAAATTATTTTCGGGCGCCGTCCGTCTCCGGGCGCCGTCCGTCTCCGGGCGGTGTTCACCTCCGGGTGCCGTCCGTCTCCGTGCGGTGTTCGCCAGCACCGTCCGTCTCTGGGCGCCGCCCGTCTCCGGGCTCCGTCCCTTTGCGGGCACCGTCAATCTCCGGGCGCCAACCTTTCTCCGGGCATAGTCCTTCTCCTGGCGCCAATTGTCTCCACGCGCATCCGTGTGGTGTTTCTCTCAAGACTGCTTGACTCCAGACGTGTTCGGGCTGGAGTTTGTCTCTGGGGACGTGTCCGGGCGGAAGTTTGTTTCCCGGGACGTGTCCGGGCGGGAGTTTGTTTCCCGGGACGTGTCCGGGTGGGAGTTTGTCTCCCGGGACGTGCCCGGGCGGGTGGTTGTCTCCGGGGACGTGTCCGGGTGGGCGTTTGTCTTCGGGGACGTGTCCGGGCGGGAGTTTGTCTTCGGGGACGTGTTCGGGCGGGAGTTTATCTCCGACGATGTGTCCGGGCAGAAGTTTGAGTCCGGGCAGAGGTTTGTCTCCGGGGACGTCCGAGCAATGTTTGTCGTATAACCGGTAGAAAATGGATTTCAGTCATTATTTTGTTTCCATCTTCACTGTTATTCTCTGCAGAATAATTTTGATGAGACAGTATGAATCGTAATTAATGCTCCACCGCACGTCTTCCTCTCGTAATTAATGCTCCACCGCATGTCTTCCTCTCGTAATTAATGCTCCACCGCATGTCTTCCTCTCGTAATTTATGCTCCACCGCATGTCTTCCTCTCACCTCACACTGTCTTCCCTTCCTCCACCCCGACTCACTCCCACACCCCACCTCGCCGCCCTACCTCCTCTCTTCTTTCCTCTCTACCACTTCACGATTCCCCTCTCTCTCTATCCCCCTCTAAACACCTCCTCCACCTTCTCTTCCCTTGTTTTTCTCCCCCCACCCCTCTTTCGTAAACCCATCAGCGAAGTGACGGGTGGTGTTTGCAAGTAAATCGTAAAATCCAATTCTGAAATGGGAACTTGCTTGTAATGTTCACGAGAATCCGTGGATGTGAAACTGCAGCGTCACAGCAAATGGAAAATTAGTACCTTTAGATTTACAAAGGCGTTTCCTTGGTCTTGAATCCACACCTTCAGAGTCTCGTCCTCGTTTCTTTGGCCCAGGAATCTTGTTCTTTTTCCCTGGCTCCACCATTATCTCCTTCAAGACAAAATAATTTGGAACAGCCAGAAACTTCAGTAATTACCATGAGGTGTCATTTCATTTCATCATGAGCTGTTCACGTGAACAATTTAAAAACTACAATGTCCTGGATGACGACATGGAACCGTTTTGCCCAGGAGTTGAGAAATACACACATATTGAACAGGAAACGCCCAATCACTGTGGAAGCATTCAAGGTTTATAACATGGTTTGGTACGACCTGGTTGCAACTCTTCTTCGTCATATGAGTTTGGCGAAACAATGCATTGAACAGTGACTTGAACCAATTCTCTCTTCTCCGGGAGCCGTTGACAAAAGTCTCCGGACGCCGTCGATCTCCGGGCGCCGGCCCTGTCCGGGCGCCGGCCTTCTCCGTGCGGTGTTCGCCTCCAAGCGGTGTTTTCCTTCGGGTGCCGTCCGTCTCCGGGCGGTGTTTGCCGATCCAAGCAGCATCCATATCAATATAAAATATCCCATCATATCTAACCAGTTTGCCTTTCCATATCAAATATTGAAAGCAGAACCCGCTGAACCATCACACACGTTCATCGAAATCCTCTTCATTGGATCCATGCAAAGCATGGATTTCAAAAGTTCGGCACATTTGTTTCCAGCAGATGTGGGAGGTTCAAATCTGAAAGGAAGCTTGCCAGATACTATTTTCTGAAAAGAGATAGATCTTAAATTCACCAATTCAATAATCACAATTATAATTATATTTGCTGGAGGGAGGACAAGAAAGGTTGAGCTTATTTCATGATACTTTCAAATGGAACTTAATATAATATTTTTGGAGTCTTCATATTATGGAGTCTTCGTGGACCACTCCACAATGATAAAGCAAAAAAAATGTCGACAAAATGTGAAAAAGTGAAATTATCAGGGAAGTTTTGATAATCTCAGTGAAATAAGCATTTAACCCTTTGCTTAATTTACCCCAAATCACAATTCACCCCAAGTCTCCAGACGCCGTCGGTCTCCGGGCGGTGTCCGTCTCTGGGCGCCGTCCGTTTCCAGGCGCCAGCCGTTTCCAGGTTCCGGCAGTCTCCAAAAATCGTCCGTCTCTGGGCACCGTCTGTCTCCGGGCGGTGTTTGCCTTCGGGCGCCGCCCGTCTCCTGGCAGTGTTTGCCTCGGGCGCCATCCGTCTCCGGGCGATGTTTACCTTCGGGCACCATCCTTCTCCTGGCGCCAGCCCTTTGCGGGCGTCGGCCGTCTCCGGGCTTCGGCCGTCTCCGGGAGCCATCCATCTTCGGGCACCGTCCGCCTCCGATCGCCGTCCGTCTCCTGGCGGTGTTAGTCTCCGGGCGGTGTTTGCCTATCCAAGCAGCATCCATATCAATATAAAATATCCGATAATATCTAACCAGTTTGTCTTTTCATATCAAATATTGAAAGCAGAACCCGCTGAACCATCACACACCTTCATCGAAATCCTCTTCATTGTATTCATGCAAAGCATGGATTTCAAAAGTTCAGCACATTTGTTTCCAGCAGAAGCAGGAGGCTCAAATTTGAAAGGAAGCTTGCCAGATACAATTTTCTGAAAAGAGATAGATTATACATTTTCCAATTCAATAATCACAATTATAATTACATTTGCTGGAGGGAGGACAAGAAGGATTGAGCTTATTTCATGATACTTTCAAATCGAACTTAATAGAATATTTTCAGAGTCTTCATATTATGGAGTCTTCGTGGACCACTCCAAAATGATAAAGCAAAAAAAATGTCGACAAAATGTGAAAAAGTGAAATTATCAGGGAAATTTCGATAATCTCAGTGAAATAAGCATTTAACCCTTTGCTTAATTTACCCCAAATCACAATTCACCCCAAGTCTCCAGACGCTGTCGGTCTCCGGGCGCCGGCCATGTCCGGGCGCCGGCCTTCTCCGGGCATCGTCCTTCTCCGGGCATCGTCCGTCTCCGGGTGGTGTCCGTCTCCGGGCCCCGTCCGTTTCCAGGCGCCGGCCGTTTCCAGGTGCCGGCAGTCTCCAAAAATCGTCCGTCTCTGGGCACCGTCTTTCTCCGGGCGGTGTTTGCCAGCACCGTCCCTCTCTGGGCGCCATCCCTTTGCGGGCACCGTCCGTCTCTGGGCGCCGGGCGCCGTCCGCCTCCGGGTGCCTTCCTTATCCGGGCGCCGACCTTCTCCGGGCGCCGACCTTCTCCGGGCGCCGACCTTCTCCGGGCGCCGACCTTCTCTGTGCATCGTCCTTCTCCTGGCACCGTTTGTCTCCACACGCATCCGTGTGGTTTTCTCTCAAGACTGCTTGACTCCAGACGTGTCTGGGCTGGAGTTTGTCTCCGGGGACGTGTCCGGGCGGGAATTTGTCTCCCGGGACGTGTCCGGGCGGGAGTTTGTCTCCGGGGACGTGTCCGGGCAGGAGTTTGTCTCCGGGGACGTCCGAGCAATGTTTGTAGTATAACTTGTAGAAAATGGATTTCAGTCATTATTTTGTTTCCATCTTCACTGTTATTCTCTGCAGAATAATTTTGATGAGACAGTATGAATCGTAATTAATGCTCTCCCGCATGTCTTCGTTCCCTTCCTCTCACCTCACAGTCTTCCCTTCCTCCACCCCTCCTCACTCCCACACCCCACCCCTCCCCACTCCCACACCCCACCCCTCCCCTCCTCACTCCCACACCCCACCTCACCACCCTCCCTCCCTCCCCTCTTCTTTCCTCTCCACTACTTCACGATCTATCTATCTATCTCTCTCTCTCTCTCTCTCTCTCTCTCTCTCTCTCTCTCTCTCTCTCTCTCTCTCTCTCTCTCTCTCTGTCTCTGTCTCTGTCTCTGTCTCTGTCTCTGTCTCTGTCTCTCTCTGTCTCTCTCCCTCCACCTTCTCTTCCCTTGTTTTTTTCTCCTCCCCCCCAC
Organism: Eptatretus burgeri; assembly: GCF_056783735.1. Taxonomy (NCBI): domain Eukaryota; kingdom Metazoa; phylum Chordata; class Myxini; order Myxiniformes; family Myxinidae; genus Eptatretus; species Eptatretus burgeri. The sequence continues at coordinate 4,155 of NW_028222294.1, forward strand.
CCCTCTTTCGTAAACCCATCAGCGAAGTGACGGGTGATATTTGCCAGTAAATCGTAAAATCCAATTCTGAAATGGGAACTTGCTTGTGATGTTCACAAGAATCCATGGATGTGAAACTGCAGGGTCACAGCAAATGGAGAATTTGGACCTTTAGATTTGCAAAGGCGTTTCCTTCGTCTTGAATCCACACCTTCAGAGTCTCGGACTCGTTTCTTTGGCCCAGGAATCTTGTTCTTTTTCCCTGGCTCCACCATTATCTCCTGCAAGACAAAATAATTTGGAACAGCCAGAAACTTCAGTGATTACCATGAGATGTCATTTCATTTCATCATGAGCTGTTCACGTGAACAATTTAAAAACTACAATGTCCTGGATGACTACATGGAACCGTTTTGTCCAAGAGCTGAGCAAAACACACATATCCAACAGGAAACGCCCAATCACTGTGGAAGCATTCAAGGTTTATAACCTGGTTTGGTACGACATGGTTTCAACTCTTCTCTGTCACTTTAGTTTGGCGAAACAATGCATTGAACAGTGACTTGAACCAATTCTCTCTTGGAATTGTTTCTTTTTGTACTTTTAAAGAGCTATTGCTCTCATTTTGCTTTCCCTCTTTAGATTTCTTGTCTTCTTCATATTTGATATTTTGAGATCATATTTGAATTTGATATTCCGATCCCAGAGGGTGAAAGATACACATGATGAACACTTGTTCATATTTACGAGCAAATATTTTCTGTCCAATAACTGATTTTCTACTTTTGAGTATTGTAGTCCGCTCGGAAAGGAACCCGGTGTTGCCAGACAACATTGGGTCCCTCTTCCCTTCCTTCCCCTCCATGCTCCCATCCCACACCTCCCTCCAGATTCCCATCCCTCCTCCCACCTCCCAACACCCCTCCCCCTCATTTCAAAGTTTTTACATTTTGATGCCATCTGAGCTTATTTAATGATACTTTCAAATCAAACTGAATATAATATTTTCGAAGTCTTCATATTCTGGAGTCTTCATGGACCACTGCAAAATGATAACGCAAAAAAAATGTCTATTTGTAACCCGTAATGGGGAATGCGCTCCAACTTGGCCATAACTTGGGAACCACTTGTCCGATTAATTTCAAACCTTAAAAAGGCAAACAAACAGAGATTGCTGGAATTATAGATAGAAGATAGATACTGTGGGTGCAAAATGCAAAGCAACGTGTCCTGTTATTGGTAACTGAGGATCTCTTCCCCAACGGCCATGCCTTCCCAGCAACGTGTCCTGTCATTGGTAACTAAATGGCGCCCTTTCCCCATCGGCCACGCCTACGCAGCAACGTGTCCTGTCATTGGTTTGGTAAATAAATGGCCATAACTTGGGAACCACTTGTCAGATTACTATCAAACCTTGAAAAGGCACATAGTCAGGTCCCCAGCAATATACCTGTCAAGTTTCAATTGGATCGGACCAGTGGTTGTCGAGAAACAGCAGTCACAGACACAGACACACAAATACACACACATTGCTGGAATTATAGAGAAATAGTGCGTGCCCGTACGGAATGTTCACATGCATTCCACGAATTATCTGAAATTAGGTTCAAATCTGAAAGGAAGCTTGCCAGATACTATTTTCTGAAAAGAGATAGATCTTAAATTCACCAATTCAATAATCACAATTATAATTACATTTGCTGGAGGGAGGACAAGAAAGGTTGAGCTTATTTCATGATACTTTCAAATCGAACTTAATAGAATATTTTCAGAGTCTTCATATTATGGAGTCTTCGTGGACCACTCCAAAATGATAAAGCAAAAAAAATGTCGACAAAATGTGAAAAAGTGAAATTATCAGGGAAATTTCGATAATCTCAGTGAAATAAGCGTTTAACCCTGTGCTTAATTTACCCCAAATCACAATTCACCCCAAGTCTCCAGACGCCGTCGGTCTCCGGGCGCCGGCCTTCTCCGGGCATCGTCCGTCTCCGGGCGGTGTCCGTCTCCGGGCGCCGTCCGTTTCCAGGCGCCAGCCGTTTCCAGGTGCCGGCAGTCTCCAAAAATCGTCCGTCTCTGGGCACCGTCTGTCTCCTGGCAGTGTTTGCCTTCGGGCGCCGTCCGTCTCCGGGCGATGTTTACCTTCGGGCACCATCCTTCTCCTGGCGCCAGCCGTTTGCGGGCGTCGGCCGTCTCTGGGCTTCGGCCGTCTCCGGGAGCCATCCATCTTCGGGCACCGTCCGCCTCCGATCGCCGTCCGTCTCCTGGCGGTGTTAGTCTCCGGGCGGTGTTTGCCGATCCAAGCAGCATCCATATCAATATAAAATATCCCATCATATCTCACCAGTTTGCCTTTCCATATCAAATATTGAAAGCAGAACCCGCTGAACCATCACACACCTTCATCGAAATCCTCTTCATTGTATTCATGCAAAGCATGGATTTCAAAAGTTCAGCACATTTGTTTCCAGCAGAAGCAGGAGGCTCAAATTTGAAAGGAAGCTTGCCAGATACAATTTTCTGAAAAGAGATAGATTATACATTTTCCAATTCAATAATCACAATTATAATTACATTTGCTGGAGGGAGGACAAGAAGGATTGAGCTTATTTCATGAAACTTTTAAATGGAACTTAATATAATATTTTCGGAGTCTTCATATTATGGAGTCTTCATGGACCACTCCAAAATGATAAAGCTAGAAAATGTCGACAAAATGTGAATAAGTGAAATTGTCAGAGAAATTTCGATAATTCTCAGTGAGATAAGCATTTAACCCTTTGCTTCATTTTCCCCAAGTCTCCGGGCGCTGTTCGCCAGCACCGTCCGTCTCTGGGCGCCGTCCATCTCTGGGCGCCGTCCGTCTCTGGGCGCCGTCCGTCTCTGGGCGCCATCCCTTTGCGGGCACAGTCCGTCTCTGGGGGCCGTCCGCCTCCGGGCGCCGTCCGCCTCCGGGCGCCGTCCGCCTCCGGGCGACGTCCGCCTCCAGGCGCCTTCCTTATCCGGGCGCCTTCCTTCTCCGGGCGCCGACCTTCTCTGTGCATCGTCCTTCTCCTGGCACCGTTTGTCTCCACACGCATCCGTGTGGTTTTCTCTCAAGACTGCTTGACTCCAGACGTGTCTGGGCTGGAGTTTGTCTCCGGGGACGTGTCCGGGCGGGAATTTGTCTCCCGGGACATGTCCGGGCGGGAGTTTGTCTCCGGGGACGTGTCCGGGCAGAAGTTTTTGTCCGGGCAGGAGTTTGTCTCCGGGGACGTCCGAGCAATGTTTGTAGTATAACTTGTAGAAAATGGATTTCAGTCATTATTTTGTTTCCATCTTCACTGTTATTCTATGCAGAATAATTTTGATGAGACAGTATGAATCGTAATTATTGCTCTACCGCATGTCTTCGTTCCCTTCCTCTCACCTCACACTGTCTTCCCTTCCTCCACCCCTCCTCACTCCCACACCCCACCTCAACACCCTCCCTCCCCTCTTCTTTCCTCTCCACTACTTCACGATTCCTCTCTTTCTCTTTCTCTTTCTCTTTCTCTTTCTCTCTCTTTCTCTCTCTTTCTCTCTCTCTCCTTGTTTTTCTCCCCCCCCCCCACCCCTCTTTCGTAAACCCATCAGCGAAGTGACGGGTGGTATTTGCAAGTAAATCGTAAAATCCAATTCTGAAATGGGAACTTGCTTGTGATGTTCACAAGAATCCATGGATGTGAAACTGCAGGGTCACAGCAAATGGAGAATTTGTACCTTTAGATTTACAAAGGCGTTTCCTTCGTCTTGAATCCATACCTTCAGAGTCTCGTCCTCGTTTCTTTGGCCCAGGAATCTTGTTCTTTTTCCCTGGCTCCACCATTATCTCCTGCAAGACAAAATAATTTGGAACAGCCAGAAACTTCAGTGATTACCATGAGATGTCATTTCATTTCATCATGAGCTGTTCACGTGAACAATTTAAAAACTACAATGTCCTGGATGACTACATGGAACCGTTTTGTCCAAGAGCTGAGCAAAACACACATATCCAACAGGAAACGCCCAATCACTGTGGAAGCATTCAAGGTTTATAACCTGGTTTGGTACGACATGGTTTCAACTCTTCTCTGTCACTTTAGTTTGGCGAAACAATGCATTGAACAGTGACTTGAACCAATTCTCTCTTGGAATTGTTTCTTTTTGTACTTTTAAAGAGCTATTGCTCTCATTTTGCTTTCCCTCTTTAGATTTCTTGTCTTCTTCATATTTGATATTTTGAGATCATATTTGAATTTGATATTCCGATCCCAGAGGGTGAAAGATACACATGATGAACACTTGTTCATATTTACGAGCAAATATTTTGTCCAATAACTGATTTTCTACTTTTGAGTATTATAGTCCGCTCGGAAAGGAACCCAGTGTTGCCAGACAACATTGGGTCCCTCTTCCCTTCCTTCTCCTCCATTGCTCCGATCCCACACCTCCCTCCAGATTCCCATCCCTCCTCCCACCTCCCAACACCCCTCCCCCTCATTTCAAAGTTTTTACATTTTGATGCCATCTGAGCTTATTTAATGATACTTTCAAATCAAACTGAATGTAATATTTTCGAAGTCTTCATATTGTGGAGTCTTCATGGACCACTGCAAAATGATAACGCAAAAAAAATGTCTATTTGTAACCCGTAATGGGGAATGCGCTCCAACTTGGCCATAACTTGGGAACCACTTGTCTGATTAATTTCAAACCTTAAAAAGGCAAACAAACAGAGATTGCTGGAATTATAGATAGAAGATAGATATTGTGGGTGCAAAATGCAAAGCAACGCGTCCTGTCATTGGTTTGGTAAATAAATGGCCATAACTTGGGAACCACTTGTCAGATTACTATCAAAGCTTGAAAAGGCACATAGTCAGGTCCCCAGCAATATACCTGGCAAGTTTCAATTGGATCGGACCAGTGGTTGTCGAGAAACAGCAGTCACAGACACAGACACACAAATACACACACATTGCTGGAATTATAGAGAAATAGTGCGTGCCCGTACGGAATGTTCACATGCATTCCACGAATTATCGCTTGCATTGAAGTAACAATTGCTGTGATACTGACACACACAGAGTTAATTAAAATCCAAATTAAAATCAAGTGGACCTCCCTGTCTTTGCAAGCCATGACATTCGCTGCCATTGACCATTGCCACTCCTTCGCCACGGTGAGGCGACAGGGTAGGATTTGCAGGAGACCTGAAAGTGCAGTGTCATTAGGTATTCCATGTTCGAATTGTTTTAGTTTGAAAATAGTTTTTTAAAAAACAATAGTTTGCATGGCATACCACCAAATTGAGATGTATTTCGTTGGCAAGCATGTTGAGTCGAGCTGAATTCCTTAACACCTACAAAAGGCCACACCATTTCGACACCTGGGAAAAAAAAGTTGTGCACTTTTTTTTGATAAATTATTTTCGGGCGGCGTTCGTCTCCGGGCGCCGTCTCCGGGCGGTGTTCACCTCCGGGTGCCGTCCGTCTCCGTGCGGTGTTCGCCAGCACCGTCCGTCTCTGGGCGCCGCCCGTCTCCGGGCTCCGTCCCTTTGCGGGCACCGTCCATCTCCGGGCGCCGACCTTTCTCCGGGCATAGTCCTTCTCCTGGCGCCATTTGTCTCCACGCGCATCCGTGTGGTGTTTCTCTCAAGACTGCTTGACTCCAGATGTGTCCGGGCTGGAGTTTGTCTCTGGGGACGTGTCCGGGCGGGAGTTTGTTTCCCGGGACGTGTCCGGGCGGGAGTTTGTTTCCCGGGACGTGTCCGGGCGGGAGTTTGTCTCCCGGGACGTGTCCGGGCGGGTGGTTGTCTCCGGGGACGTATGCGGGTGGGCGTTTGTCTTCGGGGACGTGTCCGGGCGGGAGTTTGTCTTCGGGGATGTGTCCGGGCGGGAGTTTGTCTTCGGGGACGTGTTCGGGCGGGAGTTTGTCTCCCGGGACGTGTCCGGGTGGGCGTTTGTCTTCGGGGACGTGTCCGGGCGGGAGTTTATCTCCGGGGACGTCCGAGCACTGTTTGTCGTATAACCGGTAGAAAATGGATTTCAGTCATTATTTTGTTTCCATCTTCACTGTTATTCTCTGCAGAATAATTTTGATGAAACAGTATGAATCGTAATTAATGCTCCACCGCATGTCTTCCTCTCGTAATTAATGCTCCACCGCATGTCTTCGTAATTAATGCTCCACCGCATGTCTTCCTCTCACCTCACACTGTCTTCCCTTCCTCCACCCCTACTCACTCCCACACCCCACCTCGCCGCCCTACCTCCTCTCTTCTTTCCTCTCTACCACTTCACGATTCCCCTCTCTCTCTATCCCCCTCTCAACACCTCCTCCACCTTCTCTTCCCTTGTTTTTCTTCCCCCCCCCACCCCTCTTTCGTAAACCCATCAGCGAAGTGACGGGTGGTGTTTGCAAGTAAATCGTAAAATCCAATTCTGAAATGGGAACTTGCTTGTAATGTTCACAAGAATCCGTGGATGTGAAACTGCAGCGTCACAGCAAATGGAGAATTAGTACCTTTAGATTTACAAAGGCGTTTCCTTGGTCTTGAATCCACACCTTCAGAGTCTCGTCCTCGTTTCTTTGGCCCAGGAATCTTGTTCTTTTTCCCTGGCTCCACCATTATCTCCTTCAAGACAAAATAATTTGGAAGAGCCAGAAACTTCAGTAATTACCATGAGGTGTCATTTCATTTCATCATGAGCTGTTCACGTAAACAATTTAAAAACTACAATGTCCTGGATGACGACATGGAACCGTTTTGCCCAGGAGTTGAGAAATACACACATATTGAACAGGAAACGCCCAATCACTGTGGAAGCATTCAAGGTTTATAACATGGTTTGGTACGACCTGGTTGCAACTCTTCTTCGTCATATGAGTTTGGCGAAACAATGCATTGAACAGTGACTTGAACCAATTCTCTCTTCTCCGGGAGCCGTTGACAAAAGTCTCCGGACGCCGTCGATCTCCGGGCGCCAGCCCTGTCCGGGCAGTGTTCGCCTCCAGGCGGTGTTTTCCTTCGGGTGCCGTCCGTCTCCGGGCGTTGTTTTCCTTCGGGTGCCGTCCGTCTCCGGGCGGTGTTTGCCGATCCAAGCAGCATCCATATCAATATAAAATATCCCATCATATCTAACCAGTTTGCCTTTCCATATCAAATATTGAAAGCAGAACCCGCTGAACCATCACACACCTTCATCGAAATCCTCTTCATTGGATCCATGCAAAGCATGGATTTCAACAGTTCGGCACATTTGTTTCCAGCAGATGTGGGAGGTTCAAATCTGAAAGGAAGCTTGCCAGATACTATTTTCTGAAAAGAGATAGATCTTAAATTCACCAATTCAATAATCACAATTATAATTACATTTGCTGGAGGGAGGACAAGAAAGGTTGAGCTTATTTCATGATACTTTCAAATCGAACTTAATAGAATATTTTCAGTGTTCATATTATGGAGTCTTCGTGGACCACTCCAAAATGATAAAGCAAAAAAAAAATGTCAACAAAATGTGAAAAAGTGAAATTATCAGGGAAATTTCGATAATCTCAGTGAAATAAGCATTTAACCCTTTGCTTAATTTACCCCAAATCACAATTCACCCCAAGTCTCCGGGCGCCGGCCTTCTCCGGGCATCGTCCGTCTCCGGGCGCCATCTGTTTCCAGGCGCCGGCCGTTTCCAGGTGCCGGCAGTCTCCGGGCGGTGTCCGTCTCCGGGCCCCGTCCGTTTCCAGGCGCCGGCCGTTTCCAGGTGCCGGCAGTCTCCAAAAATCGTCCGTCTCTGGGCACCGTCTGTCTCCGGGCGGTGTTTGCCAGCACCGTCCGTCTCTGGGCGCCATCCCTTTGCGGGCACCGTCCGTCTCTGGGCGCCGGGCGCCGTCCGCCTCCGGGTGCCTTCCTTATCCGGGTGCCTTCCTTCTCCGGGCGCCGACCTTCTCCGGGTGCCGACCTTCTCTGTGCATCGTCCTTCTCCTGGCACCGTTTGTCTCCACACGCATCCGTGTGGTTTTCTCTCAAGACTGCTTGACTCCAGACGTGTCTGGGCTGGAGTTTGTCTCCGGGGACGTGTCCGGGCGGGAATTTGTCTCCCGGGACATGTCCGGGCGGGAGTTTGTCTCCGGGGACGTGTCCGGGCAGGAGTTTGTCTCCGGGGACGTCCGAGCAATGTTTGTAGTATAACTTGTAGAAAATGGATTTCAGTCATTATTTTGTTTCCATCTTCACTGTTATTCTATGCAGAATAATTTTGATGAGACAGTATGAATCGTAATTAATGCTCTACCGCATGTCTTCGTTCCCTTCCTCTCACCTCACACTGTCTTCCCTTCCTCCACCCCTCCTCACTCCCACACCCCACCCTCCCCACTCCCACACCCCACCCCTCCCCTCCTCACTCCCACACCCCACCTCACCACCCTCCCTCCCCTCTTCTTTCCTCTACACTACTTCACGATCTATCTCTCTCTCTCTCTCTCTCTCTCTCTCTCTCTCTCTCTCTCTCTCTCTCTCTCTCTCTCTCTCTCTCTCTTTCTCTCTCTCTCTCTCTCTTTCTCTCTTTCTCTCTCTCTGTCTCTGTCTCTGTCTCTGTCTCTGTTTCTGTCTCTGTCTCTGTCTCTGTCTCTGTCTCTGTCTCTGTCTCTGTCTCTCTCTGTCTCTACCTTCTCTTCCCTTGTTTTTTCTCCCCCCCCACCCCTCTTTCGTAAACCCATCAGCGAAGTGACGGGTGGTATTTGCCAGTAAATCGTAAAATCCAATTCTGAAATGGGAACTTGCTTGTGATGTTCACAAGAATCCATGGATGTGAAACTGCAGGGTCACAGCAAATGGAGAATTTGTACCTTTAGATTTACAAAGGCGTTTCCTTCGTCTTGAATCCATACCTTCAGAGTCTCGTACTCGTTTTTTTGGCCCAGGAATCTTGTTCTTTTTCCCTGGCTCCACCATTATCTCCTGCAAGACAAAATAATTTGGAACAGCCAGAAACTTCAGTGATTACCATGAGATGTCATTTCATTTCATCATGAGCTGTTCACGTGAACAATTTAAAAACTACAATGTCCTGGATGACTACATGGAACCGTTTTGTCCAAGAGCTGAGCAAAACACACATATCCAACAGGAAACGCCCAATCACTGTGGAAGCATTCAAGGTTTATAACCTGGTTTGGTACGACATGGTTTCAACTCTTCTCTGTCACTTTAGTTTGGCGAAACAATGCATTGAACAGTGACTTGAACCAATTCTCTCTTGGAATTGTTTCTTTTTGTACTTTTAAAGAGCTATTGCTCTCATTTTGCTTTCCCTCTTTAGATTTCTTGTCTTCTTCATATTTGATATTTTGAGATCATATTTGAATTTGATATTCCGATCCCAGAGGGTGAAAGATACACATGATGAACACTTGTTCATATTTACGAGCAAATATTTTCTGTCCAATAACTGATTTTCTACTTTTGAGTATTATAGTCCGCTCGGAAAGGAACCCGGTGTTGCCAGACATCATTGGGTCCCTCTTCCCTTCCTTCCCCTCCATGCTCCCATCCCACACCTCCCTCCAGATTCCCATCCCTCCTCCCACCTCCCAACACCCCTCCCCCTCATTTCAAAGTTTTTACATTTTGATGCCATCTGAGCTTATTTAATGATACTTTCAAATCAAACTGAATATAATATTTTCGAAGTCTTCATATTGTGGAGTCTTCATGGACCACTGCAAAATGATAACGCTAAAAAATGTCTATTTGTAACCCGTAATGGGGAATGCGCTCCAACTTGGCCATAACTTGGGAACCACTTGTCCGATTAAGTTCAAGCCTTAAAAAGGCAAACAAACAGAGATTGCTGGAATTATAGATAGAAGATAGATACTGTGGGTGCAAAACGCAAAGCAACGTGCCCTGTCATTGGTAACTGAGGATCTCTTCCCCAACGGCCATGCCTTCCCAGCAACGTGTCCTGTCATTGGTAACTAAATGGCGCCCTTTCCCCATCGGCCATGCCTACGCAGCAACGTGGCCTGTCATTGGTTTGGTAAATAAATAGCCATAACTTTGGAACCACTTGTCAGATTAATATCAAACCTTGAAAAGGCACATACTCATGTCCCCAGCAATATACCTGGCAAGTTTCAATTAGATGGGACCAGTGGTTTTTGAGAAACAGCGGTCAAAACACACACACACACACACACACACACACACACACACACACACACACACACACACACACACACACACACACACACACACACACACACACACACACACACACACACACACACACACCTGGAATTATAGAGATAGTGCATGCCCGTAAGGACTGTTCACATGCATTCCACAAATTATCGCTTGCATTGAAGTAACAATTGCTGTGATACTTCCACACAAAGAGTTAATTAAAACCAAATTAAAATCAAGTTTACCTCCCTGTCTTTGCAAGCCATGACATTCGCTGCTATTGACCATTGCCACTCCTACACCACGGTGAGGCGACAGGGTAGGATTTGTCGGAGACCTGAAAGTGCAGTGTCATTAGGTGTTCCATGTTCGAATTGTTTTCGTTTGAAAATAGTAAAAAAAAATAAAAAAGTTTGCAAAGCATACCACCAAATTGAGATGTATTTCGTTGGCAAGCATGTTGAGTCGAGCTGAATTCCTCAACACCTCCAAAGGCCACACCTTTTTGACACTTGGAAAAAAAAAATGTTTTGCACTTTTTTTGATAAATTATTTTCGGAAAAAATTTTCTTCAATAAATAAATAATAATAAAAATTGTCTACATGTGCACACCTTTATCTCGTTGGCTCCTCTTCATGAACAACATTGCTGAGGAAATGGCGCTTCTTCTTTGTTTCCTCGTCCAGGGCAATAATGCGAAGGCTGCTGGATCTGCCAATCCTTCTGGCCACCACGAAGAACTGACCATGGCTGAAGAAGTGTCTTGTGCAGAAAACACCAACACAGTGGAGCGACTGCCCTCGGGATTTATTCACAGTCATGGCAAGGCAGGGTCATACCGGAAACTGCCGACGCCGCAGAGTGAACGGGAACACGTTGTCAGATGGACTCAAGGTTGTGCATGGAATGAGCAATGTGCGTTCACAATTGACACCCATCACAGATTTTGCAACCAACACATTTGGAAGAATCTGATGGATGACGTACCTTGAGCCATTGCAGTGCCCGCTTTGCTTGTCGAAGTTTCGTAGCAGCATGATCAGCATACCCACCTTGAGAGTGAGCCGATGTGGAGGCATACCAGATGGACAGAGGGTGTTCAGGAACTTAGGCGGATACAAATGATCACCCTTAGATTCCGCTGTATTGACGCTGCAGCAAACATGTTCCTCTCCTGGAAATATGGTTGCCATGTCGTCATTTACCTGATCGACTTCGGAATTCGTCGGACATATGTAACACGCTCGCATAGCCACTTGGGGTTGGTAATGTTGTTGTGCAAGTCCTCGTACACCCAAGTGACAATATCCTGAAGTTTTTCACCTGGAAGAATGAGCGGTTCCCTGAGCTCAATAGCAAATTCACCCTCTTCTAGATTGACAGGAATCTTCCCTTCACCCAGATCCAGTAGGAATTCTGCAAAATCAGATTCGTACTGTTGTTCCCCAGCACCCTGCATGATCCTCATGTTTACTGTGAGATGAAGCATGTGCACTTTTCTCCACACGTATGAGCTCTTGAAACACCTTCCAACTATCTCAATACGGCTACCGTGTGGCACAACGGTAAGGATCTGCCTCCAATCACCACTGAAAACCATTGTGATGCTGCCAAATGGTTCTTCTGAGGCCCGAAGCCACTGGAATATTCAATCTGCTGCCTCCAATGCACGACGATCCATCATTGAAACCATCCACCACCATTATATTCATCATTCGTATGAGTGCTGCAGTGGTGTCATTTTCACTGATGTTGCAACTGGACTCATCAGTGAGAATGAGAGGACACTTGGTCCTACTATGAAAGGTCGCCCCTTGAGGCAGCAGAGTAGCTGCAATGCCACTTGCAGCAGTCGCAAGAGCCACTTTGCCTTTTGTTGAGTATAGTCATGCGCCACTTAACGACGGGGTTACGTTCTGAGAAACGCGTCGTTAAGCGACGTCGTCATTGTGCGAACATCATTTTTTTTTTTCGTTTTCGAACATCGAACTCACACAAACCGAGACACCTCGGCTATGTGGTGTAGCCTATTGCTCCTCGGATACAAACCTGTACAGCATGTTACTGTACTGAATACTCTCGGCAATTGTAACACACATCCAAGAGAGACGGAAGACACGTTAGATTTACCTTTGTGCTGTTCATGACGGCCATCGGTGTTGTTAGCAGCAGCTTACAATCTCCTCTCGCATCTATTATAGAAAGGTGAATAATTAGCGTTTGCATTTTATAAATATGTAATCATTGCATCTATATTATCATTTACAAATGAAGAAACGAGCACCTGTCAATTGTGATATCTATTTTTGGAACAGTGCGATTGTTTTAACAACATAAAAAACTTCACCAAAAACAAATTTGTGTTTTAATGTCGACGGAGAACAACAATTTATTCACGGAATTCTTCAATTCAAACGTAATTTACTTGCTGGAAGGTAAACGTGCAAACATTGGTTCAGTTTGAAAGACAATTTCCTTGAATCCCGATTAAGCACGACCGTTTTTTTCGCGATGACATTTTATGGACCTCAACGATCGCATTATAACAGGGCCACACTGTCGTTTATCATTATGAGGTATTATGTGCTGTACAGTGTACATAATTGAATGTCCTATTTTTATACGAGGCTGCATCACTCGGCGATCGGAATTTTTCAGTTACATTTTTTTTTTTTTTCAGAGCTGGCAGATCCGTCGTTTTTACGATCCGTCGTTGCCTGGAACGTCGTTAAGCGGCGCATGACTGTATATGAGACAATGTGAATGTTTTCCCAGTCCCACGGCTTGCATCAACTGCGATCATCCAGCCATGTCCGTGTTCCACACTCATCACTTTATCGCCAACAACGCGCTGCTCGTCATAAAGAAGGTACTCTGAGCGGTGTGAGCCTCATGTTCTCCTATATTGTGCCCTGTTTCGTGCTCGATGACGCGGGGAATGCGAGACTGGATATGAACTGGTTCAGGCTCAGGAAGGCCAAAGCTCTTACCGAGCGAAAAGCCGTGCCTCTCAATTTTGTCCCTCAGCTCCAGTAGCATTCCGCCTGTATTTATTGCTGTATTTATTCCGCCAGGGATCCCTGACTTGCTGCCAAGCGAGCAGCTCGTTCTTCATCCGTTTCTTCTGCACGACGCCTTGTCACGTGCGTTGCGTCGCGTGTCAAGCGAGCAGTGAAGTTCCTTCACTCACATTGCGTCCATTTGGCTCATTCACACCTGCTGCACGCATGAAGTCCTCGCACAGCACATACTTGTGCCTTTCCCAGAACTGCAGGTGGTTGCCTCTGAGGAAGAATATGAGCATGTTGGCAAATACTTCGTGGACTGCAGGGCCAAATGCAATATTTGCAGCCTCTTCCATAACAGAATCCACCTCCTGGTCATTGTCAATGATGCCATACTCAATGCAGGCTGCCAGATAGGTGTCCATGACCCTACTACCAACACAACGGAGATCCTGAAAGCATGTGGGACCAGGCTTGCGGTACAGTAGCATGCGGAGATAGTACAACTCGGCATTATGCGAGTTGACGGAAATAATGGGGAGCCGCCCAACCGTATCAGCCTTACGGTTATCCTGGAAACTCAGCCTTCTCTTCCGCAATTGAAACCTTTTCCTGAAGTAGGTGAAGTGTTGGAACACATCTGGATATAGAACATGACGCATGTGTGGATGGAGATTCATGGCTTCGAAAAAGGCGGTGAGCGTTGTTGCAGGGGGTCCTGACTCCACCACGTTCTGTACGGCACCTTCGTCATTGAACGTGATCACCTGCTCATCCTGTAGATGGAGTGCCAGCATCTCAACTGGTGGGTACTTGCTTTGAATGGGGGAAATCGTATATGCGTCACTATCCCTCAGATGCGGTGATGTAACGCCCTCGTTCGAATCGTGTCATTTCATCATGTCGTAATGCCTCTCGCATCCTCTCATGTGGCTCGAGTCTGACCAGGCACTGGTCCAGGCCCTTTTCAAGGTATTTGTACAGGTACTTCACACTGGTAACAGCACATATGATCTCAAGGTTGATGTGAGCATCGTACCTGAGGACAATATATGGATTGCAAGGCACAACCCATGCATTGTTAACTAATACGTTAGCGCCGCCTCGTATTGTCTTGTTGATGGGATCACCAGCTGCTGCTTCTGCCCGTCTTCTGTGCAGGGGATAGGAGTCATCAGAGAAGCTTGTCGTTTCTCGTAGGGCTTTGGGATAGTCCTTTGTGCACTTCCGGTCTGCCATGCAAGGGCTCGAGATGTTCGATTCCCCACATGGGCCGTGAATCATGTGTGATGAAACGATACGGTGTAGTTCCGGATTTGTGTGTTTGTCAGGAATCTCAACAGAGACAACGCAATCGACATCTGCTGGTGTTCTTCGCTTGTCGTGAGGTACCACGGTCAGGAGCATGTGTATATGGGGAAGGTGACGCTTTTGCGTTTCCTTCACCATCACATAAGCGTCCACATGCCCCAAGATGTCATGCTTGAGGAGGTCTGCGAGGAGTGCTTCCACCTTCACATGAAACACCCGGGCAATGATATCAGGTCTTTCATTGGCTGACCCGGCTCTCAAAAAACGATTCTTTAATTTCCGGCCACTTTGGGTTGCAGGTGAATGTTAGTAAAAAGTCAGGTTTTCCCTTGACTCGGACCAAAGCCATTGCATCCTGAAACTCTTTGGCATACCAACGTGGCGACCCATAAATTGACGGCGGCAGAATGGTGAGGCGTCCAGGTAGCACCTCAGCGTCACTGTTCAACGCATCACTGATGATGTTATACTTTTCTGCCTTAATTAACTTCTGGTTGCAGCGAATATAATTGAGACGGTGTGACTCAATTTTTGCCATCATGTCGCATACGTAGTGCTGTGTCAACTTTCCACCACGAAGCAATAGATTGAAGTGATGAGTAGGATCACGTACTTGGAGACGGTAGTGGCAGAAAGAGGTTGGCGTTATCCCTGCCAACTCAGTGTGGTACCCTTGGGAGCCGCAGGGTAGCAGAAGTATGTATGATAGTGGGTCATACGCTGGATGCATGGTGTCTATTGTCTGTAAAACTTCCTCCTCTGAGGTGAACACCGACTGCCAGCCTTCCAAACTGCTCTGTTGTCATTGCCCCTGGAGCAATGACAGCTACATCGCTGTCTGGTGAGCGAAGGTTGACGTTACCATGATGAAGATCTCAGCGCCGCGTGCGACCTGTTAACACAATTTTAGCCTGCTGAGTGAGTGAGCCTGCTCTAGTCTTGCACGGTATACGTCCTGATGGCGCAGGGCATCCCTTACTTGCCGGTCTTCTCGCTGGTGAGGTATTTCTTCAGCACGACACCTTGCCTCGTGTTCAGTGTTGTCTGCCAAGCGAGCAGCTCATTCTTCATCCGTTTCAGCTGCATGACGCCTTGTCACGCATGTCGCGTCGCGTGTCAAGCGAGCAGCTCGTTCTTCATCCGTGTCAGCAGCACGATGCCTTGCCTCGCATCCAGTGTTGTCTGCCAAGCGAGCAGCTCGTTCTTCATCCGTTTCTTCTGCACGATGCCTTGCCTCACGTCCAGTGTTGTCTGCCAAGCGAGCAGCTCGTTCTTCATCCGTTTCAGCTGCACGATGCCTTGTCACGTGTGTAGCGTCGCGTGTCAAGTGAGCAGCTAGTGCTTCGTCAGATTCCATTGCGCGTGCCCGATGCACAGCTTCGTTCCTTTGCTCTCGTAAACGACGACTAGATTGGGGCATTGTGTTTATCTATAAATGCTCATAAGAAATCGAGAAATTATTCGAATACAGCAAGTCATCACTATCCGGAAGTACGTACGTTGTAACCCGTAACGGGGAACGCACTCCAACTTGGCCATAACTTGGGAACCACTTGTCCGATTAATTTCAAACCTTTCGAATGCCAAACAAACAGAGATTGCTGGAATTATAGATAGCAGATAGATACTGTGGGTGCAAAACGCCAAGCAACGTGTCCTGTCATTGGTAACTGAGGATCTCTTCCCCAACAGCCACGCCTCCGCAGCAACGTGTCCTGTCATTTGTTTGGTGAATAAATGGCCATAACTTGGGAACCACTTGTCCAATTAATATCAAACCTTGAAAAGGCACATACTCAGGTCCCCAGCAATATACCTGGCAAGTTTCAATTAGATCGGACCAGTGGTTGTCAAGAAACCAGTCACAAACAGACAGACACACACACACACACACACACACATTGCTGGAATTATAGATAGATTACAAACGTTAGCGGTCCTCATGTTGATCCAGAAAATACCCTCCTACCAACAACTTCCAAGTCTGATATCCTCCCACAAAGAACCACTCTTTGCTTCCTCATAGAATTCCAACAAATGCATGTAGCATCATCTCTCTTGAGTACACCCATGCTGCCTATCTTCAATCAATTACAATTTTACGAAATGGTTCTTCCTCTGATCTCTAATCAAACGAAAATCTTCCACACCACTAGGCCGTGGCTGAAGCCTGGAGGACGCACCAAAATAGGAAAGGGGTGAAGGGAGAAGTTCACATAAAAACGTAGCTGCAGACGTGGTGATTTTAAAAAAATCAAACTTCGACTGAAAATATTGGCTCAATAATTTGTATTGACTACTTTAACTGAATAATTATTCATACAAGCTAATTAATATGCAACAGTCAATTTTCTCCACAAGTATACGTCCGAATGCCACCAAACTTGGTACATGGCTTCAGGAAAAGGTCCTGACATTAAGCTGAAAACGTCATAAGGATCACGTGACGCAAATTAGGGTAAACTGCGGTATATGGACCAAGGGTGCAAATTGCGAGCTCATTGGTATATGCAATAGTCGATTTTATCCACAAATGTATGTCTGAATGCCACGAAACTTGGTACAAGGCATCAGGAAGAGCTCCAGAAATTAAGCTGAATATGTCATGATGATCATGTGACGCAAATTGGGGTAAACTGGGGTAGGTAATTCCACCAATATCGCTGCCGAGCCTCCACATGAAATGCAGCTCATCGACGTTTGAAGCGGTCAATGGGTGGCAAACCGTCCAATTCGGGCACAGCGGATAGTTGTAACGACCAATATTCTGAATATATAATTGCACATATCGAGATATTGATTTTGACCCAGATTCAGGCGAATACTGAAAAACGAAAATCTGAAAAAATTATGTTGACCATACCTGGTTCTATTCCTGATCATCATCCTCAGCATCACTTTCGCATACATCATTGCAGGCCTCATCCTCGCTTTCACTGTCGACCGTGGTCACAGGGCGATTTGTGCAGTCGCAGCAGTTACACAAGTCCGTGCAATCCATGGTTGCCTTTGTGCAGGAGCATCGTTTGGAGTTGCACTGTCCTTTCTTGCAGCTACAGTGTACAACTTCTAAAACTGATGCAGGGGCAATGGGCATGGTGGACCACTTGACAGGGAGTTGGTTCTCAGTCTTTATCCAGCCATGTTGCTCAGGTGATGGTGGGCGAATGTTCTGTTTGAAACACGACTTGTGAATTCCTGTCTTGTAATTCGTTCGCATTACGTGGAGTTTCAGACTGTCTCGGTTGGGTGGCAGAGACGTTTCAATCATGGCACAACGAAAAGCATTGTAACGGCCAATGTTTTCATCATTACAATCTTTCCACCAATACAATTCACAGACAAATGACTCCAGGACATTTAAGAGGTTGTCTGTCATTGTCCATGCCAGCCCAAGTTCACGAAAAGCTTTGACATACATCGGGGAAGCCAGCCAGCATCATCTTCAGATGGTGCACTTTGCCTTTCCCTTTGAAGGAGCTTACAGTATCGCAGCCTGTGAACGAGTGAAAGCCGACAAAACACTCCAACACGATCGGGGCAAAGATTCCGACTGATTTCAGTGATGTTGACGACTCGTGTACGTGTTGCGATCGTCAAATGCAATGGAATGTGAGCGGACCATATAGAGGCCACATAGATGCCGAGGACAAACACATCGGTGTCTGGTGAGCGGATGATGATTTCCAGCGGCTGTCTGCTGGACTGACACGAATGACTTGCATGGAGAACGATCCTTGTATCTGCCTCCTCATGATCGGAACGAAGCTCGGGGAAATCTTCAACCGTGACAACTCCATCAAGGGCTACATATACTTTATAATAACAGTTCGCACATGTAGCAAACAGCTGAACATCACCAATAATTTCTCACTTGGATTGCTTCCATTCCTCGACCATGAATACCAGTAAGGCGTCCTTATTCTCGTTACAGGCGAGGAATTTCTTCATCTGTTTGGGCATCTTTTGTTCACTTCGGGCTATATGGACTCCACTTTGATCCACTGCAGCTCTCCTCTCTCGCTCTCCACTTTTGATCGACACGTCTCTGTTCCGATCAATTACGAAATCTATTCGTTTGGCATGATGTTTCCGGGAAAGAGAAATCAGCTGGTTGAGTATTGAGTCTGCAAAGTTACTGCATGTTTCAGGAAATTGGTGTCGCTGTTGAATCATTGCCATTGCTTCCACAATGACAACCGTCTCTCTGCTCACTTCAGTGCTCCCTTCAGAAAAGTCAGCCGTTTGCACACCTCTCGATTTCTTTCACGAGTGCTGCCTTGTCAGTCTTAGTCAGCGAATCATCATAGTTTGCGAATGCCAACGGCACGGAACATAAAGGATAAGTAGCCACGATCTTTCGGTCCAGCCCTTTCTCCTGAGCGATAACCAACAGGTGTCTATTTTCCTTCACAGACGCATTTGTGAGAGAGACGTTAGATTTAACTTTCTTTCCAAGATCAGAGAAAGTTTTCCTCTTTGGCAGAGACAGTTTGTCAAAGACATCCTTTTTGCCATTGAGTAAATGCTCCCCGATGTATTCTTTGAAGGTTTCTTCGCCATACCGATGTGCAGAGAGTAGGTCCGATTTTACCACGTCTGGAGCCACAGTGCCTGAAGAAATATTCCACAGCTGTTTATCTCCATCTTCACCGCAAAATGGATTTGTGAAGCCTTCTGTCATCGCCATCACACCCGGAAACCGCCTGCTCATTTTTCTTCATTTGAGGCTTGTTCAGCTCCGGTTGCGTTATCAGTAGAAGGGTCCTTAGTTTTTCCAGACAAGAAGCAGGCACAAGCAATCATGGCTCGCTCTGGATAAGCAAGTATCCATCGATGTGCTGCTCCTTTGTTGAGGGTAATGCCGGCCACGCCCCCTTTTGTTTTGGAATCACGATTGAACGTTTGTTCAATAATCTGATCACAAGGGGTCATTGCAAATCCATGATGCTGCTGGCGCTGGACCGCAAACTTCCCAGCCATCAATTTGTCATGAATGCCAGGATGAGTACGCTCCAGATCTCTCATTTCAAGCTAATAGAGAGGACGGTATCTGGAGTAATTAATTCTTCCATCCGAGAAGAACCACGTAATCGTATCGCGGACACATGATAAGTGGAGTTGCCAGTCGCCTTCCCTTGTAGCTCGTATGAACAGTGGTAACAGTTCAACCATTTCAAAGTAAGATGTCCAGAATGCATATGTTACATTGTCATTGCACTTTTCCAGAATGTATGTCTGGTAACCTTCGAGAAATTGACATTCCAACTGTTGGTTGATGCACTCCATGAACCTCCCAGGGAAACTGTATCGGATGGATGCTATCAGTCCGAAGGCAGCGTCAAGTCCTGATTCCGGCAGTTGCTCGAGATAGTCATGCAATTGCAGACGGTGCATGGCCTCAGCGATGATTTTGTGGCTTTGTAGGCTTCAGTTGTACTGATGACCATTCAGCACTGTGTTTATCGACCCTTCAGTGACAATTCCAGACTCGAAGGCAATGTCATGGGGAACTGCGTCATGAAACCTTTTGCCGATGACAGCAAGAAAGGCCATGGCGGTGTGAAATTCTCCCAATCGAAGAATCAGTTGTGTCTTCATGTCCAGCGAAGTTTGCCACCGAATTTCTTGGGCCTTCGCATAAATTGCTTGATCCATAACCAGAACCACGGATGGAACGTCCAGATCTCCCGCTATCTGAGAACTCCTCTGCAGAATAGCGTTTATAGTCGAGAGGTCGGTGGGCTCACGTCAATGACTGGAAGATAACCGATCTTACTGAGTGCGGTTGAAGGCTTGGTCAACATCTGGCTGCAGCCTGTCCACCCGGGAGCATGTCCTTGGACTGAAAATGGACAGACAGTTGTCATTGTTAATGTACAGTCTAGCCCACTTAATTACATAACCCATTTGCCAGACGAATTAATGTAATTATCCGAGATATGCAATGAAGAGGTTTGGTTTTATACATGGAAGATAGGAAATGGACTTTGTCACAGTATGAAAATAATATAACACAAGTTCGACATAAATCTCGTAACTGATATTTTCATGCCATTACATTTCACGAACCTCGGCATCTTGGCTATCTTGCACAGCCAGACAGCGTGATCTACAAGTCTACCTCGCTCCTGCATATCCATCTTCCTGTCAAGATCAGCTTCCATCCCTGAAAAAAATGACTAATAATTCAAATCCAGAGTCAGACCGAGTTGTTTGCAGTGGAAAGAAATGTGTGTATGTGATGGGGATACGATCCTCCCTCTATACGCACGCATGCGCTTTTGGGTAGACCTCTTTCCCTGTTGTGGTCAGCAAGCATTGTATTAATTTATCCAATTTTGCGTTGTTACATCATATAAATATACCTTTGAATTGATCCGGTCCACATCGTGGTTTTGGATGATGGTATGATATGTCGAAGTCAGGCGCCTGCATCATCCGCTTCCGATTACGGGGCAGTGAGGGCAGTGATTTCAGCCGTGTGACAGAGGTTTCGGTATTGCCGTCGCTTGTCTGAATTATCCCATCCGTGTTATGTGTGGTTCCTTTACCTGCAAACATGGACAAAAATGCAACTTAATGTTTTACACCTTTTCTTGGACAGAGAATTCATGACGACCCATAGACCAGGGAAAATGTTGAAAACTTATGAAAATACCTGAGCGTTTCCTCGCCGAAGTCGTTATTATCCCACACCAATGTTGTGAATAACTTTTTCTTGAATCCTGGAGGTATATCATTCGCTCGTTGGAGCTGCTGTGTGGCGAGGACTGTGTCATGCTCGAGTGTTGTTGAATGCGAGACACAATGGCCGAATTTGTTCAACAACTGCTGGATCTTTGCAGAACCACTCAAATGACGAACTGTCATACCAAATGCGACTTGCTTCGGCATAAGCTTCCGGCCACTAGAGGACAGTGCAATGATGTCTTGAGCAATAGCCAGGAGCTTTCTCATGCTGTCATAACTTTTAATTGTGACTGTCTTCTGTGAAATCGTCTGTTAAAACAGTACACCAGGCAAGAAATTTCAACAGCTCCGGCAGAATAATGTCTGAACATAAGGCAGAAGTCAGACAAGGCAGTTGGCGGCCAATTGACCAGTCCCTTAACAGAGCGGACAGTGTTCTGTAGGCACAGTGCAGAACGGTATAGCTGTGCATACTCCTCATGCTTGGTTTTGTTGCAAGTGCACTCTCCTTCAGCTTCCGATTGTGAACTCATGGATTCAGAGTGGGAGTAAGCCAGGACTGTGCTGACAGTTGCTTTATGTGCAACAGAAGGCAGGAGAACAAGTTCACTTGCACAAGATTTAAGAGAAGTGAACTGTAAGTTTGGGAACCTCTTCACCAGCCTAGCCTCAAGTTGATAGCTACGATAGCCACTGATGTCAACCTCTTCAGTTAGCGGCACTTTTTATGAATAGTTTGGTCAATGTTTTCTTTGTCATGACTTCACCACCATCAATAATCCGTTGCTCAATAATCTCCACACAAAATCGGTCAAAGGAATCTGTCAGCACCCTAACAGATTTCTCCTTCACACTGAGGCAGTTGACATCGAGTTGATAACATGAGGAATGATACCGTAGCTCAATACATACAGGATCCATATCTCCAATTTGCGTTCGTATCCGCTGATCATTTTTGAATTCAGCAGCTTGGAGTAGGTTTCCTGCATCTGTCTCACATGAAACCAGTTTCTCAGTGTTCTGTTTCCGATCAAAGCCAACAATCGTTTTAGTTTGCTGGCAAATGGATGCACTTGCATGGAAGTACATGAGCTGATCGTCGAGGTGTTCTGCTGGGAATACTCAAATCAACAAATGCAGAACATTTTGCAGAAATCAGAAATGCAGAAATCAACAAATGCAGAACAGAACAAATGCAGAGGGAAATACATTTTGTTGGTTCTTCATCATTCTGGACATCATTTGATGCACAGCTGGTCAGTTCATCTATATTGGGTGGGTGGAGTTTTCCTTTCTCTTTTCTAGTCATACCTTGACCTATAAAAATGAGAAAAATCATCATATAATAATATGGGTCTTTCTCCGCCAAAGCCAGAGAATTCACTCCACTCAAAGCGCTTTACAATGCTGATTATTATTCCTGGCCATACCTGTTCACTGCAGTACTATCCAACTCCTCCATGGAGCACAGCCCTGCTGATGATTTCAGCACATGAACTGATCGATCATTCGTTACATCAAGATATTGTTGCAAATTTGCGCCCGCCGGCGTGCGATCGGCCGCTCGACTCGAATGGCGGCCGCCTCGCCCACCGGAACGGACAATTCTGTCGTGACCCTCTCAGAACAACGTCGGGAGCTCGTCACGGGTGGGGGTTTAACCCCACCACGACCGTGCCAATTGCCCACCCGCGCAGGATAGGGTTGCTCGCCAAATTCGATCTCCCCAAGTACCTGTGCGGATGGTCGACCGGGCGATCGTACCTCGCCGCAGGCCGACTCCGGACACGAACCGCTTAAGCGGTCCGTTCCGTGCTATCGGGATAACCGAGCGGTGTTATCGTCGACCTGGACAGTTCAGATTAATTACCGGGCGTATTAAGCCCACTACGAACCCCTTACGTGAAGTAGGATGGAGATTCAATTGAAGAAAGGACGAAGCGAAACGGGAAAACAGTTCACACAATGCACATTTATTACGCGACACACGGAAAGCACGTATATACAGCCACAAAAAATGCACATATTACAGTGAAAACAAAAGAAACAATGCAGAGCTACAACCGAATAAGACCGACACACGGCAACACTTAAACAGTTCTACTTTCCAAGACACGGCGCCACCACACATCCATACAAAAACCCCAAAAAGAAAATGGTGACTTCCCTTTGGGGCCGTCGAGTCCCTCTCCCACGTCCGTCGGCGTGGTCGCATCTGGCCGAGACTCCGTGCCCTGGCGTGGTTGGCGAGTCCTCTCCGGCATGCCTCACGCCGGCACGTGTTGGCCGCTCGACGCCACGGACGGGATTTCCGGCGCTATCCCAGCGTGGATAGAAGGGGGGGGGAACGTCGTTGCTCGAGGTCGCAGTGTGTGGAATGGCAGACGCTCCGTCCCGCCAGCGGGGTCTCGGGACCGCCCCACAGAAGACCAGACCAGCAGTCACCACGAAGAGCGAGCCGGAAGAGCGGAAGAGGACGAAGAGAGCAAGAGCACCACCCAAAAGCGCTCCGCCCGTGTCCGACTTTAATAGCCCGGGGCTCCGCCCTTCACTCCGCCCCCGTTTTCGGCTCTGCCTCCCCTCGAGCTTCTTGGAGAAGCTTCTCGAAGGGGGCGTGCCCTCACGCTTTCCCTCCACCCCGCTCCGTCCGGGGGCCGAGGGAGTCAGTTTTTGGCTTGGAGCCAGAGCATTATTCCCCCCCAAAAAGAGCGCCCCACCTTTTCTCACCTTTGACCTTTGACCTGCATCGCTCTTCCGCCACTCCAAAGCGCGGGGAAGTCAGACGGGAAAAACAGGTGGGAAAAATCCACGCGCCATCGTTGTGCCTTCTTCTTTCCCTCCTTGCGTTCTCGACGGTTTCCAACGCAGAAACCATCGTAGTGTGGACCGTGGAGGATGGCGTTCGTCAGCGGGGGTCGTGGCAAAGATGGTGGTGGTTGTTGTGAGTGTAATTGTAGCGTGGTTGGCGTTGTGGCGTAGTTGGTGGCGGTTGTTGTTTGCGGGGAGGTTTGTCGTTTAAAATAACAATAGAAAAAGAAAAACGGCTATCTCAAAGGATCGCAGCCCGAATGAATCACATAAATTTCCTCTAGACAACGGATTTGGGCTAACTACACATGTACTTAAGAGATATCTCACCCATGGGACCTGAATGTTGGTTTGCGAATTTCCACAGCCGTAACAATATGTTCACTGTCCTATATGCCAGGTACTCATTAACCTCCGCCATCGAAGATCGGAGGTTCCTGTTTTCATCCCTTTCTGTTTGTTATCTTGCCAAAACGAAGTTTTTGCAAGATCTGTTACTTGGTAAGTTTTTTTTTTGTTTGTTTGTCTGTAATCATTGGATTTTTCACCTTTATATCACTCTGTAGAGCACAATTCTCATCGGAAACTCTTGTGGGTACACATATCGTAGTATTATTACAATACTCTTCAGCACACATATAGGTCAAGGTCAAAAGTCAAGGTCACTTTGCGGTAAATCACGGAGGTCGACGAAACCCTTATTTTTTTGAGTCATTTTAATCGAATCATCTCCAAACTTTATGGGAATGTAGTATATGGTCTGGCGCTCAGCTGATTAGTTTTTGGTGGCGATTGGCCTTGACCTTCATGGTTAGCGCCTCAGGTCAAACATATTTGACCCCAAGGTCAAATTTTCAAGTTTTAGGAACCATATCGTGTAGTACCTCAAACTGAACACCTCGATGAGTGCTTTCTAGATATGTCAAACTTGAGACATTATGACGTCATTTGGTGACATTATGAGGCAAACGCATATTTTTCATGGTTACTCTGTAGAACGATTCTCATCGGAATCTCTCGTAGGCAGATATTCCTCAACGAGTCGCTCCTGGTGGATAGCAGCTCTGTTCACCTCAGTGTGACCTTTAAGAAGTCACACGTGGTCACCTTTTGGCAAGATGGTTTTATTTGTTTGTTTGTTTGTGAACAGTATTACGGAAAAACTCCTTGACGGATTTCGACGAAACTTGGTGGGGGGGTTAGGTATGGTCCAAGGATCATGCCATGAGATTTTGGACTTGGTCCCCCCCCAAAAAAAAATTGTTAGAGAATTTTTTTTTGCATTTTTACATGTTTTAAGTGATTTCCAACCCCCCCCCCCCAAAAAAAAATTGAGAAAAAATTTTTTGCAATTTTTTTTGAACAATTTCGATTTCCTTTTTTTTTGCATTTCCACATGTTTTAAGTGATTTCCAACCCCCCCCCTCCCCCAAAAAAATTGTTCGAGAAAAAAAATTTTTGCAACCTTTTTTTTCAACAAAATTTCGATTTCTTTTTTTTTGCATTTCTACATGTTTTAAGTGATTTCCAACCCCCCCCCCCAAAAAAAAAATGTTGGAGAAAAGAATTATAACTGTCAGCACTGTTGACATCATATTTAATGAATAAGATATAAGGTTCACTTGAGTGACCCAGCAGTATTGGCGGCAGAGGTTTTGCACTCTCCCGAGTGCTCCCCCTCTAGTTCCCAGCTGAGTTAACTGAGGCTGAGAGTACACTGAAAAAATCCCATCCAGTGGTGGGATTCAAACCCAGGACCTCTGAATTATCAAGCAGATTATTTATCCACTTCGCCATCTCGCTAGTTGACACAGCCAGCTTGGGAAGCTTCATGAAACCAGCCCATGGTTGATTTGCTTCGATTCAATTGGAAAAATGATGTGAATTTTTGATTGCCGAATCCAGTCCAAGTCAATGCCATTAGGCCAAAAAAAAAAAAATGTTGCATTGGCGTAACCCGCCCGACCCTAAAAATTCCGCCGACCCTACGTTTTTTTTTTGTTTTTTTGCTCTCGAAAAATTTTGCCGACCCTATTTTATTGCTATTTTTGTTGTTTTGCTATCGTTTTCAAGTATCTTGTTGATTGCGATCGCGATCGCAAAAACCCGGAAGTGTTTCGGACAGAACCCGCCGACAAAAAGGGTGGCACTCGAGCCGGGGGAGATTTTGGGAGGGATTTATTAGGAAAAAAAAAAAAAAGATCCCGACCGACCTACCCTATTTTTCAGTGACCCGTTACGCCAATGCAACATTTTTTTTTTTGGCCTTATGACAGGATCATGCAAGATAATGCACGAACCATTCTCCGACAGTGTGAGACAGAATCATGCGAGATAATGCACTCACCGTTCCCTCCAGTGTGAGATGGCGTCTCATTGACTCAATCTAAAAAAAAATCACAAACTGCTTTTCCCCAATCAAATCATAAACCAGATTTGGCTCAAAATTAGACATACAGTGGGGAGAACAAATATTTGATACACTGCCGATTTTGCAGGTTTTCCCACTTACAAAGCTCGTAGAGGTCTGTAATTTTTATCATAGGTACACTTCAACTGTGAAAGACGAAATCTAAAACAAAAATCCTGAAAAACACATTGTATGATTTTTAAATAATTAATTTGCATTTTATTGCATGAAATAAGTATTTGATACATCAGAAAAACAGAACTTAATATTTGGTACAGAAACCTTTGTTTGCAATTACAGAGATCAGACGTTTCCTGTAGTTCTTAACCAGGTTTGCACAGACTGCAGCAGGGATTTTGGCCCACTCCTCCATACAGATCTCCAGATCCTTCAGGTTTCGGGGCTATCGCTGGGAAACGCAGACTTTCTGCTCCCTCCAAAGATTTTCTATTGGGTTCAGGTCTGGAGACTGGCTAGGTCACTCCAGGACCTTGAGATGCTTCTTACGGAGCCACTCCTTAGTTGCCCTGGCTGTGTGTTTCGGGTCGTTGTCATGCTGGAAGACCCAGCCACGCCCCATCTTCAATGCTCTTGTTGAGGGAAGGAGGTTGTTGGCCAAGATC
The DNA here is from genome assembly GCF_056783735.1 of Eptatretus burgeri. Classification (NCBI taxonomy): domain Eukaryota; kingdom Metazoa; phylum Chordata; class Myxini; order Myxiniformes; family Myxinidae; genus Eptatretus; species Eptatretus burgeri. Next base: position 31,174 of record NW_028222294.1, read on the forward strand.
TCGCGATACATGGCCCCATCTATCCTCCCTTCAATATGGTGCAGTTGTCCTGTCCCCTTTGCAGAAAAGCATCCCCAAGGAATGATGTTTCCACCTCCATGCTTCACGGTTGGGATGGTGTTCTTGGAGTTGTAACTCATCCTTCTTCTTCCTCCAAACACGGCGAGTGGAGTTTAAACCAAAAAGCTCTATTTTGGTCTCATCAGACCACATGACCTTCTCCCATTCCTCCTCTGGATCATCCAGATGGTCATTGGCAAACTTCAGACAGGCCTGGACATGCGCTGGCTTGAGCAGAGGGACCTTGCGTGCGCTGCAGGATTTTAATCCATGACGACATAGTGTGTTACTTATGGTTTTCTTTGATACTGTGGTCCCAGCTCTCTTCAGGTCATTGACCAGGTCCTGCCGTGTCGTTCTGGGCTGATCCCTCACCTTTCTCATGATGATTGAGGCTCCACGAGGTGAGATCTTGCATGGAGCCCCAGACCGAGGGAGATTGACTGTTCTCTTGAACTTCTTCCATTTTCTAATAATTGTGCCAACAGTTGTTGCCTTCTCACCAAGCTGCTTGCCTATTGTCCTGTAGCCCATCCCAGCCTTGTGCAAGTCTACAATTTTGTCCCTGATGTCCTCAGACAGCTCTCTGGTCTTGCCCATTGTGGAGAGGTTGGAGTCTGATTGATTGATTGAGTGTGGACAGCTGTCTTTTATGCAGATAACGAGTTCAAACAGGTGCATTTAATACAGGTAATGAGTGGAGAATGGTAGGGCTTCTTTAAGACAAAATAACAGGTCTGTGAGAGCCGGAATTCTTACTGGTTGGGAGGTGATCAAATACTTATTTCATGCAATAAAATGCAAATTAATTATTTAAAAATCATACAATGTGTTTTTTAGGATTTTTGTTTTAGATTCCGTCTTTCACAGTTGAAGTGTACCTATGATAAAATTTACAGACCTCTACGTGCTTTGTAAGTGGGAAAACCTGCAAAATCGGCAGTGTATCAAATACTTGTTCTCCCCACTGTATATTCCCCAGCCTGAAACACCCATGTGAAGGTACTGTACATCAAAATTACATGTGATAGGTAATTATTGTACCTCTTGGCCGACTACCTACTAATCTAGTAGTGCAGAGGCTATCTTACTTACCAATCCTCCTCTTGTCAGTAAAACGTTGGTAGCACCGAAGATGATATCCAGATGTTTCACGGTTTATATCACAGAATTTCTCAGCAATTTATCTTCTCCAAACCGTCAAGACTGATCCATATATCCAGACATTCAACCAATTTTGTCCACGAAGCATCTTTAAATGGGAGAACGGGTCCATTTTCATCTCGTTTCAGATGACAAGCGCACAACGGACTGGGTGCCGCCATCTTGATTTTATCCCAGAGCCAAATGAACAGAGCATTCTGATTGGCTGATAATCACCTGGAGTGAGGTATTAAATAAAAATATTTCACTGATGAGCAAACCATTATTTTTAGTAGAAGCTTGATCTATTGGAACAAGTGTAAAATTATAAAAATGTTAATACATGGAAACCTTCAGTCGTTTGACTGCAGCTAGTTGAGACAATAGCCAGCTTCTGCCCACGGTCTACACTGAGTTTAAGGAAACAGGGCTTTGTTATAATTACCACCAGCCTGTCCAGTGAATTGCCATAAATGTGTAACAGGGTTTAATGGGTCTGACAGTTCTCAATAATCTTGCAGTGTATCTCAGGATAAAATAGGACAAATGAGACAATCTTCTTGCTTCTCTCAAGTCAACCTGAAACAATGGTGTTACATTTGCTTCTCTCCAATCCATCCAGCTCTGACTCTGGTCATCGATTGAAACCATTGGTTAATATCTCATTAATCTGCTCTGCCACCTCTCTTCAGAATAATATTATCAGGCTTTGTCTTTCCAAGCTGTCTTCTTAATTGATCCCCCTCCAATGCAAAACTCATCAGGCAACCCTTCTCTCATTTTGCATGCAGCACAAGGCTGTGAGTCTCATATTTGGCTGGGGGTGTGGCTGGACTGCTGATGGAATACCCCCTGAAGGTAAGGGCAGGAATTTGTAAATTGTCCAATATGCTGGTGATATCTCGCCAATAGTTCTCGAAGGATACCGTGGGATCTTCAGCACACATTTAGCGCCCATTTTGAAGTCTATCCCACGTACGGCACACACATAGATGCTCCGCCCTCAGCAGCCCTTCCTCACCTTCGACAGAGATCCTCTCTGCTGCTTGTACACCTATCTGGTGTTGTGTAAAATAATGAAGCAAAAAATAATGGAATTATTAAATAAGCCTGGGGAAAAAAATTTGGAAAACAGATTCCTGTGCACCAGGTATAACCACACTTTGCAACAATTTTTGTGAGCTTGTCCAGTGAATTGACAATAAATGTGCACCAAGGTCCACAAGGCCTCTCACAGTCGGTGCTCAGTCTCCCTATGTGCATCCTCATCCTAAGCAGTCCAAATGAGATAATCCCAGGAAAGCGCTCCAGAATTTGTAACACGATTTCCTCTTTTCCCACACAAAAACTTCTCACAATGATAGTCTTTGAAAGATATCTTTCTCTGACTACATTCTCATGACATTTTGTGTAGATTAGTTTTACCTTTATGTCCCTGTGCATGAGATTCTTGCTGTGCATATAGTTGAATGCAGAAGCCGCCTGGAAAGAATGAAATGGTTTTGTTTCAATGGGAGGTTTTGAAAATTGGAGTTTCCATCAAATCTTGTTCATATAAAATATCCTGTTTTTAAACCACAAAATAAACCATAAATAATGAAAATCAACACAGGCTCAACCCACCTGATGAATAATGGGCTGTATCTGCTGCTCAGTCAGGGGTGCATGACGATTGCAATAATGGGAGAGATCACCTGTGCAGATATCTTGTTGTCACCCAGGTCGTCCGGCTGTCCGTCCGTCTGTCAACATTTATAGCTGTGAGTGCGATAACTCATAAACTTTTCGCCATATCGATTTGAAATTTTGGTCACACATGTACCACCTGAAAAGGAAGAACCAGATTGATTTTGGGCGTGGCCGGGTCCAAGATGGCTGACTGGGGCGGCCATCTTGAAAAAAAATGTTTTTTGTAATTAATGGAAAATCGCTCATCTGATTTCAATTATTTTTGGTTACGACATTCCTCACCCCTGGGGAACTTTTTCGAGATGATGACCAAATGGTATCTGTTTCCAATTCACCTCCCTCATTATCTGGAATATGTATGACCTTTTTCATTCAATGGTGGGGGATTCCCCATCTCTGATGGTATATTTATACATTGCAGTTATTCACGGATCATAGAAATGGTGACAAGAGGTCACCACTTTCATGGCACCCTGATGCTGTTGTGCCTGATTGATGGATTCTGTGATGAAGTAAATGACTTTACGACAAATAGATCAGTCATTTGTTACGAGGCAAAACATTTTTTTTGCCAAGTATGGTGGTCTGTCGTGTTTGTCTGTCTGTCGGTTACAGATTTTTGGCCGCAGTTTTCAAGCAATCTCTCTGAATTTTTTTGTTTTTGTAGGTCACCGGCCAAGGACAGCAACAATTAATTGTGGTGAAGATTTGAATCCGAGAAATTGTTTCAGTGATTCTTCACCATTGAAAGAAAACGCCATGAATTGCACAATGTCTCAAGAGGTTGGGAATGGATTCTGACGAAACTTGGTGGGAAGGCAAGGTGTGCGACAAGGACAAAATGATTCAATTTTGGTGAAGATCTGAATCTGGTTCCAGATATGACAATTATTTAATTTTTTCAAGTGATTCTTCACCATTTTGAGATGGGGATAAAATCGAGATTGCATGCTCTCTCAAAAAGTTGTGGATATATTTGGATTAGACTTGGTGGACATGTTGGTTGTGTGACAAGGACCAATTTATTCGATTTTGCTGAAAATCTGAATCTGGATCAAGACATGAGAATTCTTCAGCGATTCTTCATTGAGAGACGTCAAAAACTATGTATAGCATGATATTTTAAAAAGTTGTGGACAAATGACAAAACTACGTGGATGAGTTGGTTAGGTGACAAGAACAAGCCGATTCGGTTTTGGTTAAGGTCCAAATTCAGATCCGACGTATCAGTGGGATACAAATGTAAACTGTTCAGCCTGGCGGAGGTACGGGATCTCCCAAGTTCCGTTCCATTTTGCCATGCATCACTCTACGAGTTCTTTTTTGTCATTATTTTGTCAATGTGAAAAGTTATATCTACACATTCAAGGAACAAATAATTTTATTTCCAAAAATTTAAAAGGATCTCGGGATGACATAGAATGTGATTAAGGTGTGGGCGGCATAATAGATTATCATGTGAAAACATCCCTCCATCCTTCTTTGAATCATGGTTGTGCCTGTCCCATCCCTGAATTGCTCAGGGATTGCCAGTCAGTCCAATAGCCCCACCAGAACCTTTGACCATTGCATTGTTCTGCTCATGGCACTGGTCAAGTGCCATGGCAGAGAACTTGTTGCTGGTTTTGCGCACCACAAAATTTCCAGATTTGAATTCTGAGAGGACATCTGGGTGTTTTTCATAGAGAGTCGTCATGTCACGGATGTGTACGGGAAGCCATCTGGAGTAGTGCTTGTGATCGAGGGCGAACATCCATGGCATGATCTGAGTCAGGGATTCCACGTACAGCTGGAAGTTACCTTCACGAAGAGACCTGATGTACCGCAGCAAGAGAAGCTCCAATGACAAGGTCTTTAGCCAGTAGTCAAAGTGGACACTGGCCTTTGTTCGCTGTATGCACCACTCCTCAAAAGGTGGACTATCAGGTTGCATGGCATCAGTATCATCGGATGTGCAGTCTTCACGGTAAGCTTGTTGGAAGAGTGAATAAAGGCTTGCAGCTGTGACCTGGTGTGCATGGCAGGTCTTGGTGACATGGCTGGCATGTATGAAGGAATTTGCTGTTCGGAACTTGCAATGTCAGCCTGTATCAGGGCGTTCGTCCAGCCACTTCAACGTAGCCATCTCGATGCGTAGATCACCGAACATGATCACAAAATAATTCTCCCCGTGAGTGAACAAAATGAGTAAAACAGTCCGTGCCGCAAGTTTGGTGGACACACAACATCTTCCACCTTAAAGCGCTGGCAGACACCATTGGCAATGTCTGATGTGAGTTGCAACAGTCTGTCATAGGAAACACACAATCCCAGATTGAACAGTGTGTCAACTGGCATTCGATTTCGTGTCACTGCATGGATCTTGAGGGACAGATAGAGTGGGAGTGGAGTTTCTCGGCTGCGGCTATGACGTTCTGAGCTTGGCGAATCCACGTTCCGTGCATGCTTTATGCTGTTGAACACCATTAATTGGGAGATTGCGAGGGCAGGTTTTGTGGTGGTTGTGTGTACCAGCTGAGTCTGATGCTCGATGTTTGCCCCATCGAGTATCATGTTGACTCGAGCCAAGAGGGCTGGTGGCACAGCCTCCTGCTGGCAATTTGCCTGGAACGACCCATCAGAGGAGAAACTTGAGTCAAAGATCTCTTTGCGCACCACCTGTGCTGCTCGCATCAAGTGCATGGCATCACTGTCATGATGACAGGCCATCATGAGGGCTGGTCCAATGTCCTTCTCAAAACTCAGAATTGTGTCTCTTCCATGTGAACGTGCCCTCAGATCAGGAAGCGCAGTAAGCAGTCGGTTTTTCAGTCTGGTGGTGTAAATCCGTTTTGCTGCAGTCAGACCAAGCTGCTCCAGTCTGACCTTGTACAGCTGAGCGATGTCTGTCAGTCTGAACACAGGAGCACTGCCTTCATCAATGTTCATGTCTTCCAAGTATGCCACGAGCTCAGCAAAGGCTATGCCATGCAGGCAAGAATCTCCACCATTGCCTTTGGGTGCAGCCTGCCTGGCTCTGTTGTACAGTGAACGCAGACAGTGGTGATGGTACTTGGCCTCAATGGCCATCATGTCCCCTGCTGCAAGCTTAGCCAAAAGAACAGTGTCCTCAAGTTCAAGGGCACACTTCCACACATTTGTGTCGATGTTAGAGGTTGATGCATAATGTAAATCTTCAGAAACAGCAGGCTCATTGCAGAAGAAACAAGAAGGCTCTGTTGACTCTGGATGGCTGTGAGCAGATAGAGTGTGCACAGAAGAGGTACTTCGTTGTCCTGTAGTCAATTCTCCCCGACTTTGCTCGTCAAACGCCTTTTTGTTGAATTTTATCCGGCATTTCTTGTGCCACTCAGCCCCGTGTGCCTTCAGAGTGGATTCCATGCCATTTCTGTCATCCAATCGCTCCAGATGGAGGTCCATTGGCATGTGCTGAAGGGTGTGGAACCGGAGAATGTCTTCTGCCAGGGATGCATAGCCACTATCAACGGGCTGTTTCGTTGATCTGAGAGGGGACTGCAAAGATTCATGTGTTCCTACTTGGTAGAGGACACAAATGTCCCAGTTAGTGCTGGGGGTGGCTTGGATTGCTTGGATTTAGAGGGTTGGGTAGGGTCCATCAGGAAGTGATGCTTCGGCATGGTTGCGACGAAATCATCACGGCAGGAGAGAAGATTCTGAAAGACAAAAACACAATGAAAGCACCAACTACCATACCACATTTCACATCGAGGCTATCTTCTTAGATACATGTCAATAACCAGGATTTCTTTATTGGTAAGGGTCAACAAAATATAGAACTCTACAGATAATGCATCTATACCCAGCTGGTCTAAGCATGGATATACACAATACATAACTGCGCCACATCCGCCTCAAGCACACCCTCTGAGGGGCTAAATACATAAATTTTCCACAATGACACCACTCGGTATTCATTTGCAAATTTCAACTGATTGCTTATTTTTTGATAAATTTTGACCTTGACCTAAATTCATTTCCTTGAATTCTGACATTCTCAAAGGTATCACCAAATGAATGGGCATCCCCAATTTAGTGAGAAATGACACGGAAATGTTTTTCTGCGCAGTCTCGTTCCAAAATTAAGGGCGTTTGAACATTAGACCCGGGTGACTCGTGGCCATCTTGGATTTGACCTCTCACTGTCGCTTCAGAGGTCAAATCTGACTTCCCTCCACATCCGAAAATAAACATTATGGTATGACCTAACTATGCTAAAAATTTCATGCTTTTCTCATAAAATGCACAATTTGTTAAAATATGAGAGCTTATCTGCTGTACTATCCTGGTTTCTAAAGCCAGTCGCCGACTGGGAGTCCTCCGTCGTGTCAATCCTTCCTCTGCCAATGTGAGCTCCTGACCACATAAAAAGCTTTCGTCCACAGCCGGATGGAATACAGCTCTCCCCTCTGGGCTGGTGCTCCTGACTCTCACCTTTCTCGGCTTCACGCTGTGGAAACCAAGGCATTTCGGATCATTAGTATCTCCCGTGATGAGGCTGCGTCTTTGGGCCTCTCACTCTCTCACCACAGGCAGGTCGGTGGTCTTTCTGTCTTCTTTCGTCTCCTCTCTGGTCTCTCCCCCCAGACTCTGTCTGCAATATGTCCCCACCATATTTCTGCAGGACGCTCAAGGTCCGCCAACAATCCCCTTCTGGTAAAACTACCAAAATCACGAATCACTGCTCACCTTCACTCTTTCATTCCTCTTTTTTTCCCGCCTTTGGAATAAACTCCCTCACTCTATTCATTCCCATTCTTCCCTCCAGGCCTTCAAAACAGCTGTTCACCACCACCTCTTTTCATCCACCATCCAAATCCTCGATCTTTTCTACCCCCGATAATCCACCCAAGCCCACCTCCTTCAAATTCCCTGCTTTCCTTCCTGAAAGTCCCTGTAATGTACATCTTCTATTCTCCATGTTCCCCATCCCATTCATCTACCTTCCACAGATCTAATGTCTCTCTTCCCCACTGTTTTGTCCTTCCCCCTCCCCTCTTGTCTCATGCCCCCATGCTGTGCAGTGTGTGTTAGCTCTCACACGAGCCTCGACAAGGTTTGCAAAAAAACATTTAAAAAACAGCAAGTTTTGTTTCCCAGAGAACGGTACCTTTTGATCGCGATTTCTTGGAGAACTTAAGGAGAAGGGTAAGGACACGAAAGCCGCAAAATAAGTAAACTGGGGCGCGTATATGGACTGGATGCAAGAATGCCGAGACAGTACTGAAAAGACACGGCTGCTGCATTTGAAAGATCATTTGATAAAAGCAACCACGCAGATGCCCTTGAGGCTCGACGAAAGAGGGAGAAGGAAACAGCAGGCAGCTCCCGTGGACTTTGATGGCAACGACAGGGGACGGTTGGATAGATGGCCTCGTCCTGCCCCAGCATTAGTCCCCACTACACCACCGGCAGAAGGCGAAGTACCGGACGCAGAGGGCGAGGACTGTACGGAGCAGGATGGGCGACCGGGGGGGGGGGGGTGGGGCAACCGGAGGAGTACCAAAGGTGGAGGTTACGGATAGCGATGAGAGAAAATATGCTGTGACATTGACAAGAAAGGGATTCCCCTGGTAGTACTGTTGGGGTGCAGACCAGGTCGCAAAGAGCCACAGCAGAGGCTGTGAGGGAGGACGATGAGATGGCACTGGTGGGTACGTTTCCATTGCGAGATTACCCCGGGGCCACAGGTGTGCAAGCCATATAGGCCATGGGGTTCAGAATTGAGGGCGATTGCGAAGGAGATGTCGAAAATGCGCGAGGACCCGCAAAAGTTCCAACGAGAATTGCAAGTGATCGTGGAGTGCCGTAAGATAACCTATGTGGACATGAATGTTTTTTTTTAAAGTTGATAGTGCCCGAGGGGTTGCTACGACAACTAAAACAAGTTGCAGGTTGGCCGGACATGGCGCCCACGACCCCGAACGAGCTCGCAGAACGGATCAATAAACTCAATGAAACCGTGACGAAGTCGCCTGCTTAAAAATGACCGAGGAAAAATACAAGCGTGAAAACAACGGTCTGCTGAAGATCCGTTGGATTACCTGGAGCGTTTACGAAGTGTTTATAAACTTCACTCTGGATTAGCAAACGATAAAGGAGTTCCGTTTCGCTCATGCGTTTATTAGTGAATTGACCGCAAAATTACAAGCCGTGGTCAAACGAAGATGTATTGGATGGGAAATGAAAGACGTAAAGGACATGCTGCCATATATAAATCAATGTAATTCACTGATTGAACAACGTAATGCTGAAGCCACAGCAAAACTGATGCATGCGCAGATAAACGGACCGGGAGCGAGTGCGAGAGGGAGACATGTGAATTATAATGCACACGATAATGGTGTGAGCCGTGGGCGTGGCCATTGAGACATGCGCAGGAAGATCTGAAGAGCATGCGGGCAGACGGGCCACTGGGCGAGGGAGTGTCCAAACAACCCAAATGGACCGGCTTGCTCGGATAGACCGACTGGAAAGACACGGCCACCGCGACCAGGGAGCCGGGGCGGGGACGTAAATCCTCTTCTCCAGGGTAGGTGGGAGACACCAGCTGGTGCAGCTGCTTCGTTCCCTCCTTCACCGGACTTGTTTACACAGTGCCAATGACAGAGAATGGGAAAACCATCAACAGAATTACCCTTGTTGACTTCCATACCGTGTGATGAACCTAAACTAACTTTGACAACAGAGGGACGGAAAATTCCTTTCATTGTGGATACCGGGGCAACAAAATCAGCTATTCGGGAGAGTGATCTTCCAAACGCACCTTTGTTGCGGGAGCAGGTAAATGTTGTAGGGGTATCGGGCATTGCTATGGCAATCCCACTGTCTGAACAACTAAGTGTAGAAGTTGGGCCTTTCTCTGCACAACATGCATTTTTGATGACAACGGATACGCCAACTAATCTATTAGGGAGAGATCTATGATGTAAACTGAATCGTACAGGGAAGTGCACACCAGAGGGAGCATATTTAGATATGCACCATGAATCGCATGTGACTGTTTTAACTTTGTTACAGGAAAATACAGAGAATCTTGTATACCGATGGACCTTGATCGACGGTGAAGCGTCAAACCGTTTACAGGTGTGTGTGTGTGTGTGTGTGTGTGTGTGTGTGTGTGTGTGTGTGTGTGTGTGTGTGTGTGTGTGTGTGTGTGTGTGTGTGTGTGTGTGCAACTTGCAGAGAAGTGTTCCGGAAGTGTGCGACTGGGTAAGTCAACACCACATGGACTGGGGAATGGGAAAGACTCAGTTACATTACATAGCAGACTGCGACGCGAAAGGAAGGTGACTATGCGAGAGAAGCATTTTCGGAATTGAACCAAATTTTTAACCTAGCGTTGGGAACAATGTGGATCGGGAAGCAAGGAATTGGCCTGGAGGTGCGTCTGACGCAGGAGCAATTAAAACTATGGAACCAACAGTCTAGGGTTACACCACATGTTATGTTGGCAGTGGCACAAGGCCACCAGGCAAAGGACATAGAACACACGATAGCCCACATGAAGATGGCATCAGGAACGACTGAACTGAACAGGGTAAACGACTGAACTGAACAGGTGAAATCTGAACAGGGGAAAGAGCTCTGGCAATTGGGAGGAGATGGATTTTGCTGGTCAGGCCACAAGGAAACAGTGAAAGCTGTGTTTGAGATGATGACCTTCCAGAAACACCGGGGTTGGAAAGATTACCTGAAATCCTGGATCGGGTTCCGGCTTGCTTGTGGGCAACGCATGTTAATGACGTGGGTCGAATTAAGAGCATGCAGCCAGTAAAGATCAAATTTGATGCCACAAAAAAGGCTGCCTCGCAAACGGCAATACCCATTGCGCGCAGAAGCGGAAGCAGGAATAGCTCCCACAATGCAAGCGCTGTTAAGGCAAGGCACGATCATTCCCACCATCAGCCAGCGTAACACACCAATCCTGCCGGTGTGGAAGCCAGGAAAATTGACATGGCGATTTGTGCAAGTACTGAGAGCCGTGAACGACTGCATAGTACCAGCCTTCTCTCTCTCCAGAATCTACCCTGTCGTCCTCAATCCTACTACGATCTTGTCTAGCATTCCGAGTAATTCCACCTACTATACTGCAGTCGATCTTTGTTCAGCTTTCTTTAGCGTACCGATAGACCCGGAGTTGCAATTTCTTTTTGCGTTCACATATCGAGATAGGCAATATACTTGGATTGTGCTCCTGCAAAGATACACGGAGAGTCCCACCTTGTTTTCTCGAGCATTGAAAGACGACCTGCACGACATTTTTATCAAATAAATCCACGTTGGTCCAGTACGTGGATGATTTGCTGATCTGCTCAACATCAAAGAAAGCATGCAAACAGGACACTGACAGTACTAACGGCCCAAGCAGAGAAAGGACACAAAGCCTCGAAGGACAAATTGCAGTTTTGCCAGCAGGAGGTAAAATATCTGGGACACATTTTGAAGGAAGATACCAGACGTATCTCTCCAGAACGTATATCCACAATATTGAAGTTGCTAAAGCCAACTTCCACGAAACAGATGAGATCTTTTCTCAGGATAACGGCTAACTGCCGGCAGTGGATACCTCATTATGCGTTATTTGCCTGCCCCTGCTGGAGATTTGGTCTGCAAGTGCACCCAATCCACTGAGTTGGATGCAGGAAACCAACACAGCTTTCGTGACACTAAAACAAGCTTTGTCCTCTTTTCCGGCTTTGGGCATCCCAGACTACGGAAAACGTTTCTATTTATACACCAATGAGACTCGTGGCTTTGCACAATCTGTACTGGCTCAGAAACACGAGAACAAGATGCAACCCATTGCGTATGACAGTACCAAATTGGATCCGGTGGCACAAGGGTTCCCATCCTGTCTCAAAGCAGTGGCAGCCACGTCACACGCAGTACAAACGACAGAATGACTCGGTGCGGGACACACTTTGATCCTAATGTTGCCGCACGCTGTCACAGCAGTGTTATTAAAGACAAAAACCCAACACTTGTCTGCATCACGGGCAACGACATACGGACTATCTCTCACTGCTCCACCGAACATTACTATCAAGGAGATGTCTGCCGTTAAATCCCGCTACCTTGTTGCCAACAGACCAGGATGGCGATCCTCATGATTGTGAGGAGGTAGTTGTACGCACGTGTCTTCCCCATCCTGATCTGAGAGACACACCAATCCAAAATTCCGAATTGATTTTGTATGTTGATGGTTCATCTTCCCGGGCACCAAATGGGTCTCTGCTCACGGGGTATGCAGTTTGCTGTGATCACAAGGTGGTCGAAAGCGGAAAATTGTCTACGAACTGCTTCGCACAGCAAGCGGAAGTGTTCGCTCTCACTCGGGCATGCTGCTTCGCAGAAGGCCAAATTGTGACGATTTACATTGCCTCGGGCTATGCATTCGGCGTTGTACACGGATTTGGCGCGCTCTGGCGAGAGAGGATTTATAACATCGTCTGGTGCCCCGGTGAAGAATGGTAAATGGATCGCTAATCTGTTGCAGGCAATAATTTTGCCTAAAGAAATTGCCGTGGTTAAATGTGACGCTCACACGGATGGCTTTGATGAAGTTTCATGGGGAAATGCCAGAGCAGACACAGCTGCCAAGGCCGCAGCCATTTCTCCGGATGCCCCACTGGTATTGCAATGTACTTTGTAGAATGCTGTTAGTACAGCAGAGAGAAATTTGTCGATAATGGCTGGATGTGAATTTGATGATTAGTCTAAACTATGGAGGTCGCCGGATGGCCGGGTGGTGACTCCCGGCTCTGCGACCCGGGCTCGTTTGCTTCGCGCATGGGGCTGGACATATTAGCAAGGGGGAATGTGCACCTCTATTGGGAAGCAATGATTTGCCCCGGGCTTTAGTCCAATTGCAGAACAATATTGTAGAACCTGCCACGTTTGCCAAGAACACAATCCAGCAAGTGGGGGGGGGGGATGGCCCAAGGAGCCCACCCGAGGCCCTTCGGGCCGTTTGTACATATCCAAATTGATTTTATCCAAATGCCAAAGTGTTGTGCATTTGAGTTTGTTTTGGTCGCTGCAGATTTGTTTTCAAAATGGGTCGAGGCTTATCCCTGCAGAAAAGCAGATGCTTTTACTGTGGTTAAACTCTTGATGAAGGATTTTGTCTTTAGATTTGGGATACACTGTAAAATCTCTAGCAATTGAGGGAACTCATTTTACAGCTGAAGTGGTGAAGGAGTTACATCAGGTTTTGCAAATCAAACAGCACTTGCATTGTCCTTACCATCCACAGTCGGCAGGTCAGTAGAGGGGCAGAATGGGTTTTTAAAGAACAAATTGGCCAAGATTTGTGAACAGACTGGGTTAAAGTGGCCAGATGCTCTTCCCATAGCTCTCATGACCATGAGGTCAACCCCAAATCGGAAAACAGACTTGTCTCCACACGAACTTCTAATGGGAAAGCCAATGAGGCTACCCCACTCACCTCCACTCTCCGTTAGGGACATGAATGTGTAACAAATGGACGAGATGTTGCTGACCTTTTGTCTCGCCTTGAATCGTGCTGCGAGAGGCTTTTATGTGCAGGTGAAGCAAGCCTTGCCTGAGCCAGCCACCACTGATCACCACAACTTCAAACCTGGGGACTTGGTCGATGTGAGGATCTATAAGAGAAAGAACTCTCTGCAAGCACAGTGGTGCGGGCCATTTTTGGTTCTGCTAACGACCCACACAGCCGTGAAGTGCAAAGGAAGAGCGACATGGATTCATGCTTCACATTGCAAGCTGGCGCACAACCCCAAAGTTCCCGAGTGGAACGCTGCCTCGGGATCGCTATTATAGTCTCTCTTGTTTCGTGTGTATGTGCATCATTGACTTTGGCTTGTATAATATTGATATTGCCGACATGGTTTATCAGTGCTCATAATGGAAATTACTGATATATTTCTCAGCCAAACACAACCCACCAAACAATCCGCATTGTACATGGAAACCGACGAGGTTTGACGAGTGAAGTAAAATTAGAGAAGAGTGCAAATAGAACAGATGTGCAGAGGAGTATCGGGGCGCAATCGCACTCAGATTGACGATAAATACGGAATTAATACTTATCTGGCTCTTTCTCTTCACCATACTGAGGCTTTCAATAAAACTAATTGTTGGGTCTGCACTCGTATACCGCACTCAGCAGTTAGTGGGATACCCTTATCAGCAATTCCATTTGATTTGAGTGAGCGTTGCGGGTACTGGAAGAAATTGAAGGAATGGGATGGACGGGATGATAAGGATTGAGAAACGGGCTGGTTTGACCAGATAGTTATTGTTAAGAATGGGAAGTGCATACGGCAATGGAATTTCAGTGGCTGATTTTGGCCAAATTTTAACTTGAGTAAGATATCTCCAGATTTTGTGGAAGAACAACCAAGGGAAAAACCAGATCTATGCCTGGTGCAGAGATTACGGAAGGAAAGAATGTTAGGTCGTTCTGAATGTGAAAGCTATATGAAGAAAAGCCACACATTAGGGCCACAAGTAGCATTGAACAAATACCTATTTTGTGTGCGTAAACAGAGCCTATCCGTGTTTTCCAGTTGTTGGACTGGATCATGTTATTTGGGATTTATTATACCGCATGTGCGCCTGATCACCAATTTACCTTTCAAACACTCAAAGCGAAGTAAACGGAGTTTTACCTCAACCGAATTGTTCTTTACGATTCTCATTCCTCATTGTGGGATTGGCCAAACATCCGTAAGAATTGCAGAATTGGCTGCCGCGCCGGAGTCACTCGCAAACAAAACTGCTGATGGCATGGTCGGTATTTATTCCGAGGTAATTGCCCTGCGTGCTGTCGCAATGCAAAACCGAATTGCTTTGGATTTTATGCTGGCTGCACAGGGTGGCACGTGTGCGGTAATTGGTTCTGAATGCTGTACATATATTCCAGATAATTCAGAGCACATTGCAAGTGCAGCAGATAAGATGAAGGATGAGGGGGCTAAGTTTCATAATTACTTTACTCAAGACTGACTGTACTCTTGGCTCGAAGGAATTTTTGGACGATGGGGAGCTTGCCTATTGCAATGGATTTTTTATGGGATTACTTTGGATTGTCATCATTATGGTACTTGTTAAATGCGCCACTGCAGTACAACCAGGTTTGATTACCTCTTGTTTAAAAAGAAAGTCGACAAAAATAATGGTTTCTCGACAAACGCCTCCCTCTGCTAATTCTGATTGAGAAGCAGAGTCCTATGACTCGTATGAGTTTGAGCTTAAAATTGGAAATCCATAGGTCAACGTTATGAGTGTGTTCTGTGGTTATGGGAAATGTCCTTCTCGTTGCACTCATCTGCTCTGTTCCCGAACCTTGCATAGGTGTGTAGAAATCAGCCGTGCTGCCCAAAGTGGTGGTCCTCTACTGTAATGGCCCAAGGGCCGACCTCTACTGGAGCCTCAAACAGGCTCAAAGCTGTACAACCACCTAAAGCCACCTGCTCCGTTGGACGGGAATGGCGATGATGGACTGAGCTCCACGATGTGTGTTGAGAAAGGACTGCCCAAAGGAATGAACACACTCGTGCGCAGGCGTGCATTTCCAATTGATTAAAACCATTCATTTTTGGTTGTTTTGCCCGAAAGAGTAAAACGGGGGTGGAAGCAGACTTTCTTTTTGAACAGTAGTTTGTTGGTTCACCTGCTTGCTCAATACATACGGCTGATAGTTAATTGCCAATACACCTGTTACCCTTAATTAGTGCACCTGTTAATTACTATTCCAATTCCTGACATGTATTCATCTCTCTGTAACTCATTTATTGGAACCTATAATCAGACATTTTAACCAAGTGGAATCAAATGTATTGATTGGAACTTGTATCTTCTCTTGCTTTGCTAATTCCATGTACCCAATGTTCTCTCGGGCTGCCACGGTTGACCCATTTCTCCCCTCCCTCTCTTCCGCTCTTTCCCTCTCCCTCTATGTGACAGGCCTTCCTAAAGAATGCACTGTCCAGAATTGTTTTGCTGGCCGTTGAACGGTTGTACCCTTGCTTTGCTTTTCTCATGTGAAACTGGCTCCTGGCTCAGTCAAGGTCAAATATATGTCGTTATGACCCAACTCCTCTCCTCCTCCTCCTCTTGTTCTCTGATCTTCCCTTCGACCCCTTAACTTTCCCTCACTTTCCCAAAGACATCATATATAGACGGTTTTTGTAACTCCGATTTTGCAGAGATCATTGCATGGACCACATTAATGCCCTTTTGCTCCGTGATATCGCAAAATAAATATTCTCTGATTGAATTGTACCTTCCCTGGTGGACATTGAATATTAATAGTTATCTTGAATATTAAGAGTTCCACAACAGAGGCCAGGTTGGAAATGTGGCTTTCCCAGGAAATATCATGGCAGACAGTGAGACCACAGAGGCTTGAAATAAAGAACTTCTTCCAGAGGATTGTTGAGAAAGTACATGGGGGGTTTTTTCAAATGGTCCTTTCGGAGAGATATTGTGAGTGTGAGATTTGTCAGGATTGAAAGACGTTCCATGTGTTGGACAAGTTTGTCATTTTACGCAGATATGCAGAGAGAGAGAAGAAGCTGCTGCTTGCCGGTCTGAGGGATGACAAATGGTATGGCAAAGGGTGGAGTCATCAGCAAAGTGATCATGAGGATTTTCCAGAGTCAGAGAGATCATTGATGAAAACCAGAAAAAAAACAGGGCCCAGAATGCTGCCTTGAGGAACTCCAGCCTGGACAGGAAGAGGGGATGAAAGAACTTCATTTAGGGCCACACGTTGACTGCGACAGGAGAGGAAGTCTGCAAGCCATGAGTGGAGATGGCCTTGGATATCATCGGAAGAGAGTTTGGTAAGCATGGCAGGGTGCCAGACCGTGTCAAAACCACGTGATAAGTCTAAGGATATGGCTCTGATTTCATTTCCAGCATTGAGGACCTCCATCCATTGTTGGGAGAGCAGAAGCAGCTTATCCAGGGTGGAGTGACCTGGTCTGAAACCAAATTGATGATCAGAAATCAAGCCATTGGAGAAGAGGGAGGATTTAATGTCTGAAGCGATGGATTCCACAACCTTGCTGATGATTGGCAGAAGGCTCATTGGTCGGTAGTTGCAGGGATCTATTTCTGCACCTATTTTATGTAGAGCAGTAATGTTTGCTGATTTCCAAGCAGATGGCCGATGACCTTGATGATCTGAAATCATATTAAATTGTGTTCTGAAGTTTCATGCATGGGGTAAACACAAAGAAGCAAGAGCTGTCTGAACCAATCCATTGGGAGAATTTGCTCAGTGAACTGGACTCTTGGCCCGACTTTGTGGGACAAACAAGCATTTTTATTTTTAGCTCGCCTGTTCGAAGAACAGAGAGCTATAGCGATACCCCCGGCGTCAGCGTCAGCGTGAGCGTGAAAATATTAAAGTTTTTAGTGCAAGTTATTTTGAAGCTTGCCATTCATTTAATATGTGTACTCGGATGCGGATATTTGGCATGGAGGTTCCTTTAGGGTATATTATTGATGTAGTGAAGTTGAAATTAAAAAATAATTTTAAAATGTTTAAATTTTTGACCTGTTTTGAAC
This sequence comes from Eptatretus burgeri, assembly GCF_056783735.1. NCBI lineage: Eukaryota > Metazoa > Chordata > Myxini > Myxiniformes > Myxinidae > Eptatretus > Eptatretus burgeri. Next base: position 48,649 of record NW_028222294.1, read on the forward strand.
TTCACTTTTTTGAAGCACATCAACGTTAAAGTTTTTTCCTTTCTAATGTTTTTATCCACCACACTAATTTTTTACTGATTACAGGATACAAATACATATATTGCTTTAAAATTATTTGGATCAGACTTCACTGCAATGCTTTATAAAAAATATTACCAAACTCGTCTTTTAAAAACTATACATGTATAAACAGGCGAGCATTAGGTGGCTTTGACACCAACTCTGGTTTCAGCACACATTTAACCTTCGAGAACTACTAACTACTACACACCACCATTAATATCTCCACGACCACAACCCCAATTTCCATGTTTTTGAACGGTCACCAAAGAGGATTTTGGAACATGTCTTTCACGAAGTGGATTGCCAGGTCTGACTGTGAACTGAAGGTTGGAGGAAATGTAATTTGTTCAATGTTGCGAATTTGCAACAATTCGCCTACTCTTTGAGAAATAAACCGTGGGATGATTAATGCCTGACATCGACTCGTGCTGGCAGACGGGATAGCCAGATTAACGTCCTTCTGAGGAACGGTGCACACCTTGATGGCTCACCCTTCACGTGAAAAACAAGGATAATAGTTTAGAGCTTTGTCGGGATTCGAACTAGAAGAAACAGCTCAGAGGCGAGTGTGGAAGCCTCGTGGTTGTCCAGCCAGTCCCCAAAACCGAAATTTCAACCCATTGAGGAACTGCTTCCGCTCCTCATCAAACTGTAGTGTTCCATATTCTCAGGACAGTTCTTTGTTGAATTAAAACTGTTTATCTTCACGTGATGCTCAAGGTCGAGATGACACGTTAATGAGTCCCAGTAATATCTCGTTCATTTTGAGAATGCATATATTTTCCACCTGTAGGTGCACATCATGAACCTAAGTTTTGGGTAAAGTCACATGATCCTGTGATTTACACTCGAACCCCATACCTCATCAAACAGACTCACCTCCTTGCTGTTCTTTTTCAATGAAACTTTCACTGCAAACTGGAAGAGACACAAACAGACAAACGTTGGTAATTAACTTGTGATTAAGTAGCAGCAACAAAGTTGTGAGGAATACCATTTAAATACAACAATTTATATCGCACAACCACCATGCTCACCTTTAAACAACCAGACACAGTAACATGTTTATCAATGGTAAAAGGGTAACAGCCAGCCATGTTAACATGCTCAATCCATCCACCCATCGGGACCATACTCTGTGCAGAGCGTCGATGCTGCCAAAGCAGTCTCCTGGGCTATTGGGCACAATCCTGGATGGGTTGCCACTCCGACGCAGGATACTCAAGTGGCTCAATCATCCCAATAGGCTGGTACTTATTTTGCCGACCTCAGAAGGATGACAGGTTGAG
>NW_028222295.1:0-50000 GCF_056783735.1 Eptatretus burgeri
ACACAAAGGTTAAACACACGTTACTCATATTGGTCATGTAGAGGTGGGTCGGTTCGTTCAGTTTCGTTGTGCAGATCACCAATCAAAACGAAAATCACCCTGTACATTCATGAGAACACACCATTGAAATTCCTACTCGTTTCCATATTCACAAGTTGACACACCGACAGTTATTACCATTATAAATTACCGCCGTGAAGTGGGCGTGGCATGCTTCGAATCGCGGAGGAAACGACCAGGAAACAACAAATCAAGATGGTGGTGCCTATGGTTGTCGTGTGATTGAGTGATTTTTGGTCTTTCAACAACCAAATATGCTACATTTCATACACTTGGGCGCAGAGGATGATGAGAAAGTGACGCAATTCACAGATAAGAGCTGTTGTAAGGTGTGCGAAGGCTTGGTGCGATGCCACAGATAGTGAAACTAACAACAAATGCCGTTTGCTGGCTGATCAAATTATGAAACTGCTGCCAATGACCGATCCTCCTGCGGATGCCGGCTGTCAGCGGTTCTGCTATGCATCGTTTTGTAACGAGGATCACATAAAACGTACTGAAGCCAGGAAAAGGAAATCAGAAGCCAGCACGACTGCATTTTCTGCTCGAGCCAGTGAGGTGGTGGGCGGACTCGAAGAAGAGGGGCACTCATACCACAAAATACGTATAAAATCCCTCAGAACCTCTGCAGAACGGGTGGCTGGCAAATCAGCTGGTGTACTGCCAAGAATTTGTATCATATGCCAGAAAAAAATAAATTCATCCATGTCAAAGGAAAATCTCAACATGATCAGTTGTCCCTGGCAGAAACACAGGATGGAGGATAGCTGAGGGAAACGGCTGAGCAGTGGAGAGATGAACGTGATGTGAGAATAATGACAACTATCAAGGATAAAGACTGTGTGGTGCTGGAAGTTTGTTATCAACATAAATGTTATTACGAGTATGTGAATGACACATACCAGAGACAGAGTGAAAGGGAACTCCAAACTCAGAAAGTGAAGTATGACTCAACATTTGACATTTTCTGTGATAAAGTAATCCAGGTAAGACTCATTGATGGAAAGCAATCTACACATATGAAAAAGTTGTGTGAGATGTTCAATGACCTACTCAGAGTATGCGAAGTCAGGATAAGGCCAACTACCAGGCAACAATACTGAAGAAAAGACTGCAGGAACGGTACCCAGACATGATTTTCTGTCGTCCACCAAAAATGTCTGAGAGTGAAGTGGTGTACATGAAGGACATTGATATTGGTGTACATGAAGGACAATGTTGTAAACAGCAGCTCCACAACAGAAACAGAGTTAACTTGAGGATGAAGCCAGCCAGGGTCCACAGCAGGGTGACTCAGGCCTCAATTTACATGTTCTATACTCGGGAGCACTCATGGTGAAGGATGACCTGAACAAACACCAAAGTGTGGACATTACATGGTCACCACTTGCTCCCAACTTCGACATTTCAAATGCTGAAAGATCCATCCCTGTTGCATTGCCCAACCTTGTTGCATGGATAGCGGGCCTGTCAGACGAGCCAACCCTGGAGAAATTTGTGGAACTCCCACGGCATATTCATCTGAAAATGGTCTCTGTTCTTCAAGACGTTGTATCTGTAGCGTCAAGGAAGGGGTCAGACGTTTACTCTGAAGTCTTATGCATTGGGCCTGACTGTGAAACATTGGACTGGTTCTACTCGACTGTTAGGATTGCTCAACAAGCTTGGGCATTGTGTCTCAGTCAGTACTACACAGGCGTTGGAACCTGCTTTGACACTGTTGCCGATTGATCAGGAGGGAAAACTGCCCTCAAACTGCCTCAGAAATGTACCGACAATATTTGTGTACGATAACATCGATTTCAGCGAGGAGACCCTCACCGGTCATAGGAACACTCACCACACCAATGGATTGATGAGCCAAGACGCACCCTCTGAGCCGATTCAGCATGCTCGTCCAGTGACACCAATTAGCCGTCGTCGGCAGTCATTAGTTGGTAACACGCCACCCATTCTCAAGTCTGGTGGCGGGAAAAAAATGCAAGGGACCACAGCCTTTTACAGTTGTGACATTGACATCAGTCCGTCACAAGAGGACAGGCTATCGCTGGATGTGCTCTATTACACAATGAAAATGGTCCAGAAAACGGACGGGCGGTTGCCGACATGGACTGGCTACAACACCCTTCTTCGTCAGGATGAAGAGTTGACCAAGTCAGCCATCATCTACCTTCCCGTGATCGAGGCATCACCCACGGAACTGGACACCGTTTACACGGTCCTACGCCAAAGCATCGATATGGATGATAAACTGGAACGTGAAGAAGTAGTTCTCGTCTTCGACCTTGCGATCTACAGTAAGGTGCAGGAGATTTATTGGTTGCACCCGGAGTTGAGAGAAAGATTGGTAATTCATCTCGGCGAATTCTACCAACTCATGAGCTTCCCAGGCGTGATCGGAAAAAGATTCAGAGACACAGGTCTGCTGGACCTCATAATAGAGTCTGGTATTGTCGCTCAGCGTTCTGCAAATTCAGTAATAAACGGCCACCACTATAACAGGAGTCTGTGCTGTCACAAGCTCGTCTACGAAGCGCAAGGAAGACGATGCTTCCAGGCCTTCATGGACTCCCTCGCAGAGAAGATGCGTGTGCGATTCGAGAGGTGTATAGAGCGTCTCCAGGAAACGTTTCAGTCTCTGTTGTTCGAACAGTTACTGTTATCGGAAGAGGTCTCAGAAATATTCACACGCTACAGCGACTTCAGACAGCAGCAATGTACAGCAAGCAAAACATTCACATTCTGGTGCTCCTAGTTGGAAATGGTGGAGCGAGCAATAGAGCTTATACAGGCAACTCGAACTTCGAACTGGCCGAAACACCTTGCGATCACGAGAGCGTCAATGCCCTGGTACTTTGCGTACGATCACCTAAACTATGCAAGGTACTTACCCGTTTACTGGCTGGAAATGGCTGGGCTCGAGCACTCCCACCCAGACAACTATCAAGCGTGCATGGACGTCAAATGGACTGCCCAACGGCATACTCATTATGGATTTAGTAGTGTTGCGTGTGATCAGATCATAGAGCAGACTTGAAATAGGGATAGCAAGACCAGTGGAGGAATCATTGGTTACACTCAGAAAAGCACAGCTGTGAAGAAGTGGATCCTGTCCCAACCAGCACGTGCGGAAATCGCAAGGAAATGCGAGTCCATGGGGGGTATCCACGACGAGCCCCGAACGAGAAAGGATTTGGATGTGTCCAACTCGAAGAAAAACGAAGCAGTAGTGGTACAAGTGATGGACACAGTACTTCAAATGATTAAACCTTTCTCCGGCGCTCACCTTGAACTCGTCAATATTAGTTCAGGTGTCATCGCACTGCCAGCCACTTCCGCGGACTTGATGAACGCATATGTTAATGGAGAGAATGCTGTCATGCAATTCTTGTGTGATCGGCTTCTCTCGGGTGAGGTCCCATTCTTCAGTCCGATTTCGAAGGCCAAATTGGCACCTTTCTCGAAGGCGCGAGGCAAGTCGGCGACTCCCTACCAGCAGATGACGAAGGTTGAAATTGCGAATGAACATCGTCTTTTCACATGACTACTGTTGATTGGCGAGAAAAGCAGTTACACTCCACGATCTGCTCACATACCCACTGGTGAACATATCTTTATCGCTGGCATCCGGTGATGGTTTGATTGCCAAGACGGACAAAGCCAAACTCCGCAACCATATACTGAAACTGTGGCTCGATTGCCGTGTGGACGCTCGGCCTATCCAAGGTGCAACAATTGTGGATGGAATGGCCGTTATTCAGGCGATAAAGGCTGCTTCACTGCCTAACACTTTCGGCAAAATGGAAGAGATGGTGCTGAACATCGTAGTGGCCAAAGCACCACATAACCAATCTTTGAGACTGGACATGGTGTTTGATACTAACCCAAGTATCAGCATCAAGTGCCTGGAGCACGCCAGACTAGCGGGCAGGGTGGGTGATCTTCAGGTGCGAACCATCTACGGACGTGATCAAGCCCTTCCAAAACAGTCAGCCAATTATCTACTGAGCGGAGCCAACAAGGAGGCGTTGATAGAGTGAATCGTCGAATCGTGGACGAGAAACATCTCTCCATCAAAACTGGGCGACATGCTGTTGTACGTCAGTCATGCCGGCAAATGTGAGAAAAATCAAGGCATCCAGTAGTGTCATGACTGTGTCGTCAGTACCTGAACTTGAATGTGACCATGAGGAAGCTGACACGAAGCTCCTGCTACATGCCACTCATGCGGGACAGAATGAAGAGTCGGTGCGCATAGTTTCGACACTGATGCGTTTGTGTTGGCGTTGGCTCACTCAAATTCGATTCGGGTGCGACATTTCCATCTGGTCACAGGAAGTCCCAAGGACATTATCGTCGTTGAAATTAGGAAGCTGAATAAGGCCCTGGAAAGTTCTGTCTGCGATGCGTTGATAGGTTTGCACAATTTCACGGGAAGTGATACCACCAGTGCCTTCCACGGTAAGGGCAAAACAAGCCCATTGGACTTGATTATGAAGGGTCCCCATCTCATCACCTGTTTCGGGAGCATTGGTCGAGAATTCACGCCAGATCAGAATATCATTCACAACTTGGAACAATTCGTCTGCGCCGACGACAAACCGTGAATGCGGCTGTCACACTGCTTTTGCTGTGGTGATCTACTACACAGTAGTATTCAGGTTGGTTAGCATGTCATAGTGGACTTGAGTTTTGTAATAGCAGCAGTCAAGACCGAGGTCAGCAACCGCTTCAGAGCAAGAAATACTGGAGTTCTAACACAGTAATCCTCTTGTGGCGGTTCTACTTTTCATCAGCCTGAGGCACGCAGTCTCTTTGTCTTTGATTTAATCCGTAATAGCCAATGTAACTGTCTTTAATAGGCGCTGTAACTACCTTTAATAGCCAGTGTGGCTGCCTTTTAGCCAGTGTGGCTTTTAATAGCCAGTGTGGCTGACACACACACACACACACACACACACACACACACACACACACACACACACACACACACACACACACACACACACACACACACACACACACACACACACACACACACACACACACACACACACACACACACACTTTAAACCTTGACGGACTGTTGAGTTGAGGATTGTGTGTTTGGGGTTCACAGATCTTAGAACGTCCCCCTTGAAACACAATATATATATATATATATATATATATATATATATATATATATATATATATATATATATATATATGTATATATATATATATATTTTTTAATTCAACCCTCGGCAGATGACACCTGTTATACACCTCGGACTTTGTCCTCGAGTGTAGATAAAGGTGAATCGTAGAGGGGAGTGAAGCACCAACCTGTTGCTCCCATGAGTGTCATCGGCTTAGTTTTGTCTTTTGTAATTCCTGTGAATAAAATGAACCTAAAATCTCTTCCCCTTCTAAATCATTTACCTCATCAGTCGAAGGAACTGTATCTATTACATCAACGATTTTGAAAAGCTCATTTGTCCATCGTTTCGAAAAACCCTTTTCAAAATGAGATTTCCACCTATATATTCTTACTATATCACCAACTTTGAACTTCGGCTTTCTGACATTAATCTCTTTTTCATATAATAATTTTGTAAATGTTTCTGATGGTTTGGTATTCGTTGAGGTGTGAATCGTATCTTTATACTTATCTACAATATCCTGAATTAAAGATGACCATTGTTGAGAACCGAGTTGAGTGAATTTTTTATATAGTCTCTCTTTTCAAGTGCTATTGAATCGCTCAATAACAACCGCTTTTCCTTCATTAAAGGTGGTGTACAATGTGATGTTATTTTTAGATCCTCGTGGAGGATCTCTAAGTCTTACTCACGTTGTTGTTCTTTTGGACTTTTTTGTTTCACAGCCTCCAGTTTTCATAAAAACTTCCTGAAACTTGGCGCATCTGTGTAAAAATACCCTGCACAGACAGTGACGATATCCGATTTTGAAAATTCCACCTGGAAAAAAGTTATGACGTCAAAATATCTCCGCAAATGCAAATCGCCTAAAAAATTATCTCCGAAACTTGGCAAGCTTTTCGAATTATGTTTGGGGGAATTGAACAGGGCATTTGCAGAGATGAATTACCGCACATATGATATATCACCATGACAGCATATCAATTTTTATTACATCATTCCCATTTTTTGACATTTTTTGTTTGTTTGTTTCACAGCCTACAGTTTTCATCAAAACTTCCTGAACCTTGGCATATATATGTAAAAATACCCTGCGCAGACAATAACCATCTCCGATTTTGAAAATTCCTCCTAGAAAAAAAGTTATGACGTCAAAATATCTCCGCAAATGCAAATCGCCTAAAAAATTATCTCCGAAACTTGGCAAGCTTTTAGAATTATGTTTGGGGGAATTGAACAGGGCATTTGCAGAGATGAATTACTGCACATATGATAAATCACTATTACGTCATCTCAATTTTTATGCCGTCATTTCTATTTTTTGACATTTTTTGTTTCACAACCGAGAGTTTTCATTGGATCTTCGTGAAACTTGGCATGTATATGCAGAAAGCCCATGCGCAGGCAGTAACCATGTCCGATTTTGGAAATTCTTCCTCAAAAAAAGTTGACGTCATAATATCGCCGCTAATGGAAATCGCCGATACCATTATCTCCGAAACTGGGCAAGCTGTTTGAATTTTGTTTGCGGGAATCAAGCCGGGCATTAGCACAGATAATTCATCGCAGACCTGACACATCACAATGATGTCATATTCGTTTTTATGATGTCCTCATTAAGAGGATGAGGATCTTCGCTCATTCGAGCTTGTTCAGAGAATTCATAAATGTTTTGTTGGAGAACTCTGTACCCTCATCAGTCCACAATTTTTCAGGTTTTCTCTTGCTTTTATTGAATATCTGTTGGAAAGCTAACATAAGAGTATTACCTGTTTTGGTTTTCAAAGGAACAATCCAAGCATATCTACTCCTCAAATCAATAACAGTTAAAGCATACTTGTACCGCTTATCATTATTGAGTTCAATCAAATCAGCGGACCAGCTATAATCAACTTCCTTGGAATAAACCTTCCTTCTGTGAAACTTTTTTCATTATTGGTTCATGTAATTCATCAGCTAATTGCTCTTCAATCTTATTGACATCATGAGAGCCTATAAGTTTTTCATCTCCCAGAAACCGATGTTAATAGTCTTGACACAAATATTTCTCATAGACTTGTCAATTCTTTGTTTTCCTCCTCAGTGCGTTGAGATTTATTTATTTTCTGTAATACCCCCCAATCTTTTTCTAATCTCACTGGTTTCCATATTTTTATATTTATTCATTCTCTCTCTTTACTCCCTCTCCCTCTCCTCCTTCTCTCTCTTCTCCCTTGCCTCCTTCTCTATCTTCTCTCTTTCCTCCTTCTCTCTCTTCTCTCTCTCTCTCATCCATCTCTCTCTTCTCCCTCTCATCCTTCTCTCTCTTCTCCCTTGCCCCCTTCTCTATCTTCTCTCTTTCCTCCTTCTCTCTCTTCTCTCTCTTCTCTCTCTCATCTATCTCTCTCTTCTCTATCTTCTCCCTCTCCTCCTTCTCTCACTTCCCCTTCTCCTCCTTCTCTCTCTTCTCCCTCTCCGCCTTTGTCTCAGTTTCTTCAAATCCTTCCTCGTCCCTTACTATCCTTGAATCACTTACAACCCATAGAATATCATTCATATATTCATCGGGATTTCTTGTTATTCCTGCATCCAAAATAAAAACTTTTACAACAGGAAACCAATAAAATTTATTCTGAATTTCTAAAAGAGCATTGTGTTTTCTTAACTTTATAATTTTTTCATTATTTAACATTTTAATTAAATCCAAAGTTGTTGGTTTATTAACATCAGTACAAAGCCAATCTTTTCTTGAAAATACCTAATTCTTATGTTGTAGAACATAATTATTAAAATACCAAATACCCTTTTCTTGAAGGGATGCTTGGACACAGAAATGATAATTTTCTTGAAGCCTTCTTGCTGTCATTTATATATTAGAAATATATGACAGATTAATATAATGACAGGAAACAGCACCCTATCTTCCCGAAGTTAAATCATTTTGTATTTCCTCACTCATTATATATGATCCTGTTCTTTCTGTTTTCATGATATAAACTATGGCAAAACCATTATTAACTTTACCCTTATTAAATTATTTTATTTGTTGTTTACGAATCGTGCTTCCACAAAACTCATTCTCGGCACCAAGTGGATAATATTCTTCCTTACGAGACTGATTTAATTGTTCCAGGTCTTCTCGGTTAATTTTAAATGACCAATTATACCCTAAATCATTCATATCATTTCCCCATTGTTCTATTCTCACACAAAACGATATGCCCTTCTTTCTAAAATTTTATTTTAATTGGAACTGTGAATTCTGTATGATCTGGAGATAAAATCAACACTTCTGTATATTTGGAATACACAGCCGTTTTATATAAGGATATATATATATATATATATATATTGTGATAAATCACTTAATCTCACCAAGTCATTCGCATCAGTCGGGCTTGGATAATTTATTAATTTATAAGCATTTTTCTCATTAATATTTTTTGCTATACTATATTTCTGTCATTCAGCCTGTGCCTTTGTGCAATAATTTGATATATCAATATCTAGTTATTGGGATACACCAAAGATAGAAGCATCTTTACCAACATGTCATTCATATTAGATTAAAATTAATGTAATTAAAAATTTTATTTTGTTGAGTTGAAATAAAACATAGAGACATAAATAACCACAACACTTGGAATTTAATTATTGGACTTGAAATGTTTGATGAAGACTATTCTGTAAGAATTTTATTACTTCAACAGGTGGCGGAAAACCAAAACTATCAAAATAATATTTGTCTTGACGATTAAAAAGACAAACCCAATGAGAACCGTTGCCATTATTATCTTCTCAGTTTATAATAATATTTTTTGTATGTTTCGACACGTTTGTTAATTCATCTCTCATACAAATAACCACATTATGAATTTTTAATTTCTTACAATATTTGACAAGTTCTAAATTTGATGGTGTATTCTTTCCAAATTCTTAAAACCACTCATTAATGCTCATTTATTTATGAGAAAGATATAATCCATTTCCCCTTCTAGTTAATTTTACACCTGCTTGTGCGACAGAAGAAAACATCACCAACTAACAATCTCGCTTTCTCAGGCAGACTTTCAAGTTTTTCAGCAAAATCTACAATTACACCACTTCCACTAATTTGTTTCTCCAACTCTTTGTTATGTCTTTCCAATTATTTTTGAGCCCGGAGTTGAGCCTTCCTTTCGTTGGCAGTTTTCACCGCTGCTGAAATACCACCCGTCAATGGTCCAGCCACACTTAAACCAGCAAATAAAGGAATTAGAAATGGGAGAAATCTTCCACTCGTCTTTCTTATTGAATATTTCTTCAACATTGGTTTTGACATTTTAATTTTCAGTGAGCCAGTATCGTTCAAGATTTTCACCTGTTCTCTTGTGAGCAAAACATCAATTCTTACTGCTCCTTTTTTCTGAATTGTATTAACATGAATCGTACAAGGCTTTTGATTTTGAACACAAGATGATAGTTTATGAAGATTGATTTGATTAACATATACCCCAGTTGGGACTGTATTACTCATTGATTTATCAAAAACATTATGTGAGACTAATCATAACACCATTATCTGTATTAGTCTGCAATTCTGTTTCTTCCAAAAGCAAACAATATGTGTCAACTTCTTCACTTTCTCCTCTTTCAATGTATGAGGAAGTATCCACTCAATTAGACTTTATAGTTTCCTTTTGAGCACTCAGGTCAATCGCATAGATTGTATCCAGACTTTTAAATGCTGTCATATCCAAAATGGGTTCTCTATTTCCAATGCTTTCACACACCTTTTGGTAAGACTTGTATGCTTCAGCATAATCATTTTTCCCAATTAATTTCCAATCTATCTCGTGGATAAAATTTTCCATCTTGAGAAACGCGAAGTTGTTTCACCTTTGCATTTTCATTCAATACCTTATTCTTATCAGAAGCAGCAACACCACCTGGTTTTTAAAAATTGAGCCACAGATACCGTGGCTTTCCTTCCAGAACACCCAAATTCCACGTGTTGGTGGTTTGGTTCAGTTTAACGTGTTGACATCTTCTTTTAAGGTATGATTGAGTTAAGTCTTCTATTAAACATCTCTTCTGTTTTTAGATGAGGAGTATATTCACTAATATACTGTACCAACTAATTTCATCAATTACAAATTTATTCTGAGCAGCAAAAGCATTAGCCACACGAAAAAGCAATCTATTTTCATTATCATTCCTTTGCAGTTGAAATCTAATTTTAAGACCATACAGAACTTTATCATGATCACAAAATACAAATATACCTTTAAGAGGAACTGCCACAGTGAAACTATGACCTGCTTTTGCATCATCATGATACATTCATTTCCTTTGACGATATCCAGGATCTGTGTTTGTTCCCGTTGCCATATCAGGAATAAAACCTTTGACAGCCCCCTTCCCCATTCTATCACGAAATGAATATAATGTAAATTTCATCATTTCAGATGTTGCAGAGACATAATCAACTGTTTCAACTTGTATTCCAATGTACAAACGAACACTATGAAACATTTTCCAGAAGAAATCCTTTACGAGTGTTGCGTTTGTGTTCGTCGCAGCCTTAGTGAATGCAAATTTACACAACAAGAAACTTTCGGCGAGATTCAAATAAGTTTGTTGATTATTTATTTTAAAACTTTTTGTTCCATTTGCATTCCAGTCTGTTCCAGTTTTTGCATTTACCTTGAAGTAATCTTTTTAGAAGAGTTTGAGATGACAATGAAATCATCCAAATCATAGATACTATCAATTGCTTCCATACTTGTATTTATTTTGGAAAAAAGATGTTAAAACTTTTGAAACCCTGACCCAAGTCATCATCACACCATTTGAAAGCCTTTATCCCTGAGCAGGGGTCATCTTTTTGCAGGCTCCAATCATGGTACCCTTTCTTTTGGCAATGTTTTTACAGCCGGATGCCCTTCCTGACGCCAACCCTTGAGTTGCCTTCGACCCTGCAGGGATAATTACCAGTATACTGATGCTCATTTTGCCGACCTTCGGAGGGTTGACAGGCTAAGTCAACCCCCCTGATGCAGCCAGCAGGGCTCGAACTCAGGACCCCGAGGATCCCAAGCCACCAGCGGGGCTCAAACTCAGAACCCCAAGGATCCCAAGCCACTGCCTTAACCACTGAGCCATACCAGGCTCATGAAACCCTGACCCAAGTATTTGAATTATTTTCTGTCGTTCTTGGGGAGACAACTGAGATTTACCTTTCTCAATATCTTTTATTGCCTGTAATTTATGAGATTCCTTTTGGGCATCTTATGTACTCTTTATAGCATCCGCTACATTTCCCACAGCAGAAGCAGTTGAACCAATTTGGTCTTTATGTTTAAGAATAGTTGAACCTATACCCATTAGTGTATCAATTATCCCATCTCCTTTTTTTCTAAATTGATGACCGGGTTTATCTCTCCTTGTTTCTCAGGTTTATAGTATCCTACATCAAGATACATACCTTCATCCTTGTAATATGGGGAAAGGAACATCCTATCCCCTGTAATGATTGGATTCGCTATATATGCTAGATATCCCTTATTGTCGGGTTTTTCCGTGTGTGTGTGTGTGTGTGTGTGTGTGTGTGTGTCTGTGTGTGTCTGTGTGTGTGTGTGTGTGTGTGTCTGTGTGTGTGTGTGTGTCTGTGTGTGTGTGTGTGTCTGCAATGCGAGGCTCCACAGCACGAACCAGCGAACCGATTTCGATGAAACTTTGACAACAGGTGCCATATGGTCTGGGAATGTGCGCGTTTGAATTTTGTTGCCTTACAACCACCCGTTGCTGTGCAGCGACTGAAACACCACGTACAGTATTTTCAATACTTGTCCTTCAGTTTTGAATGAAGAGAAACGAGACTTCGGAATGAAACACTTCGAGATATTTAGAAAATTTTACTTGAGCCGATTTTTGATTAAGGTTTTATTTTTTAAATGGTTGTCCTTCAAAAACCGGGTGTCTATTTACCGTCATTTTTTATGAGGGGCTTGGTAAAGTGGGCGGGGATTAGGGAAAGTGTTCGTGGTTGTTGAAAAGTGGGAGTGGCATAGGAAAGTGGGAGTGGCGTAGGAAAGTGGGCGTGGCTTATGTAAAGTGGGCGTGGCTTATGAAAAATATTGTGTGGCTCAGGAGGTGTGGTCAAACAAGAGCATTGAGAGAAGTTTATCGGGTTTTCCGTGTGTGTGTGTGAGGTTGTGTGTGTGCGTGTGTGTGTGTGTGTGTGTGTGTGTGCGTGTGTGTGTGTGTGTGCGTGTGTGTGTGTGTGTGTGTGTGTGTGTGTGTGTGTGTGTGTGTGTTTGCAACGCGAAGCTCCACAGCACAAATCAGCAAACCGATTATTTTTCAAATGGTCGTCCTTCAAAAATAGGGTGTCTATTTACCGTCATTTTTTATGAGGAGTGCCAATTGGCAAGATACGCAATCGGAAAAATCTGCCAGGCAGAGGAACAATTGTATGTGAACCAATACGTCTTGGCAATGAATCTTTGTCATTGGATCAGTCAGAATGAAAAGCATCGTATCCAGCACTTCGATCCTTGCGAATGCCTCGTCGCCTCCCGGCTTGTTTTATATTTTCCCAACTCGTGTTTCCTCACAATAACCATCGTATTTATTTATTGGAAAACTTCACGTAGGTGAATTCTGATCGATATAATTTCTCCATAAAAAGAAATCATGCGATTATCTTGGTCGGTTATCCTAAAATTTACTCTGTTTATGTTTTTTTCCTGACACAGGAAGATAAACCAGATTTTTGGGTTCCATATTGAATTTATAACCAACTGGGGTTGAGGATGCGCTGAATGAAAATATTGTATTTGTTCTTATTCCATCATTATAAGCGCCATCAATCAAATCACAGTGAATTAATACCGAATTTATGCCTGAGAATATTTGAATAACATTATCACTGTAAAACGTCCCATTCGTGTCAATCTTTTTTGAGGAGAAACCCAATAACTCTCAAAATGAATTATCAATTGTGAAATCAACCTTGCAGTTATTTTTAAGTTTAATCGTTGATTTTGAAGTATGTTTTTGTGTTTCTATAACAATATTTTCTGGTTCATCACCCTGTTCTTTCATAAGACGAGCAATTTCGGAAGATATTTGGGAAATCTCATATGCTCCAGTTGAAACTGTTATCGTTTTGTATCCACTTCCCAGATTATAACTAAACTTGTCATTTTTCTCCGTAATATTAAATAAGGTATTATAAGTTTCCATGGACAAAAAAGATGCCTCATATTCTTTTGTTGTGTCAAGTTGTAGTGGGTATGGGAATGGGAATGAAGATGTGTGGTCGCTTGTTGTGAAATTAAAACTAAGGATTGTGCTTCTCATCTTATTTAGTATGAGATAAAATGTCTTTGTATTGGCATTTATTAATTATTTTCATGTTCATCAACTGGTCGAAAATGGCTGATGCTTCATTAAAACAATTGTTATTTCCAGCCTTCTTACTCCCTCACAGCAATAACAGTCTATTAACTAATTGTGATGGGTCATTTGGAAGAAAACTAACACCTGAACCAAGAATACTTAAAGCCTGAATAATGTGTTTCTCCTCATTCTTCCTACTTTTACCAGATAGACAAACCCTATAACTAAGAGAGTTCAGTAGATCATTCTATACTCTATCATCATTATTTTTCAGAGACAATGGTTTTTCAAAATACTTTGATTCATCCCTCACAGTTGAACCTTGTCTTCCATCTTTTGTTCGAAGAAACATTAATCTCGAAGTTAGTTTAACATGGGGTTGAGCAGAACAAGAAACTTAATTCATCATTAAATATCAATACCTTTTCTTTTGCAAGATAAAATATTGCTGGTTGGTCTGTTGGAATGAGACCTGCTTTGGTTTTTGAATCTGCTGAATATTCATTGTTTTGAAGAGCCTTCACAATATAATCAGGGGGTTGATTAATCTCTTCCAGTTGTTGAAATAATCCTGAATCATCATATTCTAATTCTCCTATATGCTCTAATTCTTCCCCCGTCATATGACTGAAATCTTTTAACGTTTGAAGTTTTTTGGGAGTATATTCTATTGTCGGAACTGTGGAAACATCTATGATTTTTTCTTGGAAAATTTTTAAAAGTGGTTTAAAAATTTTCTCTTATTTTCTTTAAAATGCTTCATCACCTGTTAGTTTCTGTCTGCGTTTCTTCTTTATGTCTTCCTGTTGTTTTACAACTTTTGAAACCAACTCTTGATGCTCCTTAAATCTTCTTGCTCTTTCTTTCGCATCCATGTATTTATTGGAAAATATTATTTAATGAATTGAAAAGATCAACAGGGAAATTTTCCTTTTCTTCATCATTAAAGTAGATGTGTTCAAATAAATCCTTTTCTTTAAATATTTCATCAAATTCTTTCTTCACATTAATACGAGTTGTAATTTCTTCTTCACTAATACTTGTATCTCTGCTTTTCATACGTTTGCGTTGAGTTTCTTCAACAACATCAAAACGGAATGATAAAATCTTAACCCCATTACCACTCAGATGTTTCATAATTTGTCTCATTCCTTCGAGATGAGTTTGTAATATCCCAAGACCACCAGATTTTAGTTTCTTTTACTCACTCTTACAATGTGAATATTTTGTTGTACCATGAGAAACTTCTTCAAATATTTGACCTTCATTCCTCAATCGCATATGTTCCTCTACTGAAATATAGTAATAATCTTCACCTTCTACTTCTCCAGGTCTTATTGCTCTCGTTGTTGTAGATACAATATGAACTACATGGTGCTTTTAAAGCAAATTTACAAGTTTCTCATTTGAACTATATAAGAACCTTGATTTATGAAAGTTTTTTTCCAGAAGTAGTTTTACCCACAAGATTTATAATAATAGTTAAGAATAGCGACGAGGAAGTTGAAAGTATGATTGACTAAGATAAATACAATTACAAGAAGAATGTCTCCTTCTTGTGTGGTAGCTATCCATTACCGTTTGGTTTCTCTCATTAACACAATCATCAACGATAACGAGGTTCTTTTTTGATTTATCCAAATCTTGGTGAGAAGGTATATCATCCGTATTATCACGAAGAATACAAGTTATCGGCTTTGATTTCTTTTTATGTCTCTGTGCATCACAAAATAGTTGTATTATATCTTCAATGTTGTAATAATTTGTTTGTTTTGAAGATTAAATAAACCGATTATATCTTCTTTTTGAAGACCAGCATTAAAACCTTGTGAGAGTTGTTGATACTCAGGTTGAAAACTTGACTTTGTAAAAATTATTAATCTAAAAAGTTGGGATGAAGGAGCATCTTTAAAAGTAAGCAGGTTTTCCACATCCGCTTGAACCAACTCAGAGACATCTTTATGAATTTGTAAGATTTTTATGATTGTTAAATGTTATCTTATTTTCCCAAATGGGTAAAAAATCATTCATTTATTATCTTGCCAAAACGAAGTTTTTGCAAGATATGTTAGTCAGCTTGTATATATTTTTTATTTTTTTATTTTTTTGTTTGTCTGTAATCACGTATAAAAAATTCTGCAGAGCACAGTTATCATGGAAATTTTTGTAACTTCGCATATCAGAGGCCTATAGAGGTCCCTTTCAGCACATAAAATTTTGAAGGTCAAGGTCAAAGGTCAAGGTTACTTTGTCGCAAATCAGGAGAGTCTACGAAACCCTTATTTTTATGAGTAATTTTGATCGGATCGTCTTCAAACTTCAAGGGAATATAGATCATGGTCTGGCGCTCAGCTGATTAATTTTTGGTGGCGATTGGCCTTGACCTTCATGGTTAGCGCCTGAGGTCAAACATATTTGACCCCAAGGTCAAATTTTCAAGTTTTAGGAACCATATCGTGGAGTACCTCAAATTGAACACCTCGATGAGTGCTTTCTTGATATGTCAAGCTTGAGACATTATGACGTCATTTGGTGACGTTATGAGGCAAATGCATATTTTTCATGGTTACTCTGTAGAACGATTCTCATCGGAATCTCTCGTAGGCAGATATTCCTCAAGGAGTTGCTCCTGGTGGATAGCAGCTCTGTTCACCTCAGTGTGACCTTAAAGAAGTCACACGTGGTCACCTTTTAGCAAGATACGGGTCACCCTGCGGGTGACATTGGTTTTCTATTTGGAAAACAGTTTATTGAATTTATTATTGGCTTTGTTAGAAACTCTATATTTTATCCGAAGTTCAGGTTTAATTTAAAGATAATCCATTATTTTATTTATATAATATCTTGTGTTGATATTTCCCTGAAAATGGCAATCGTGAATAACAAAGAAGAACAATCCTTGGAACATTTCTCGAATACGTTCAGTTCCTTCCATTGTAAGGAAAGGTGTGTTATCACCCTCATACTTTACATTCATTTCTCTAATCAATCTTGTGAAGTAATTCATTTATGGTGTAAATCTCAAAGAATTATCTTCCTTTTCATATTTTTTATTTTCATTAATTAGAAGATAATCACAGAATATACATTGTTGATTGGCTTTTGACTCTGTGTTTAATCCCACTCAATCACATGCAGGACAATTCTCAAATTTGTCAAATGGAGAATCAGGAAATTCAAGAGGCTCAAAATCCAGTAAACTATTCATATTTATAAAGCAAAACTTTACTTCAAATAAAATTCATCTTCGGAATCATCTTCGGTACATTCATTGGTGCTTTCACAATCATCTATAAAACTACTTTCATGACTATCGTTTGAACACAAACTCTCTGTATCATAACTGTTTTCTGTTCCAATAGAGATACGGTCATCACTCTCATAATCTTCAATATTTTCAGTTGAATAATGACTCGTATTTAATTTGTATAAAAAAACATTATCATCTTTATCTATGTACTTTTTTCATGAACAGATTCAACTACTACATTTTTTTTATATTAAAGGTTATTTTAAAATGTCCCTAAACTTCTATTGAATGAAATGTCATTTCACCTGATATATTAATTAACATCCTTTATTTCAGGCGTCGGCAACCTAAACCAGGCCGCGGGCCACTGGGCCACGTTCGGGCCACCTCGCGGGCCTCACCCCCATCTCAACCTGAAAAAATAACAAACACACCTAAAATCAATGATAATAAATGTAATTGTAAATTGAACCTTAAGAACTTCAGCCATCTGAAACAACAACGAAAAAATATTTAAGACCAAGTTCAGTGGACTCATCCTGATTAGTGGCGAAAATAATTTATTGTGACGTACAGACGTTCGTACAAAATAATTATGACGTACAAAATAATTTATTGTGACGATTAGAAGGGAAAATAATTTCTTGTGACGTACAGAGACTGTGATAAATGTGGAAGAATCATATGTCCACATATGTTAAATTTGCCGTCGGTTCAGAAAAATGTTTCGAGGGCTGCACCTAATGGAAATCCGGACAAGGCGCCGCGGGCCACACAGGAGGAGCTCGCGGGCCGCATTTGGCCCGCCGGCCGCAGGTTGCCGACCTCGGCTTTATTTCATCAGGATTTATATATTTAGGGTTGTTGAAAAAAACATAGATTTCTCCTTACATATTACAGATGGTCTTATCTTTTCTTTCTCAAGCTTCATCCATAAGGTTTTTCTTTTTTGATACTTTTTCTTGTTTCATTGCTTTTTCTTGTTTTGAATATATTGCCAGAAGGATAGGAGAAACTTTTGTTTGAGATACTTTAATTGATGTTCTTCCAGATATACTAAAAGCCCTTCCACTGAAAGAAATTGAAGAACTCATGTTATTCACCATCATTGTTTTTATCCAATAGTTGTTATATTTATTGTTATTCAATTTTACATCCTTGACATATTTCTCAGTATCTTTTACAAATGAAGAGATTGATTGAAAATTGTCTTTTGTGTCTTGATACATTGTATTTATTCAGTGAAAAAAGTTGGAGGATAAAATGGTTTTAAGCACAGATTCACCGATAAATTTAACAAAATTTTCATCAAGAGAATTTTATTTTAAGCAAAGATTTGTTATATAAATATGTGGAACAAAACGTACTGCGATATTTGTAATCATGAATATAAATTCTATAAAAAACACCTTCAAACCAACAAACACACATTCAATCCTTTCAGACAAATATCTCCACGTGACCAAGAAACAAAACATTGTGATAGATGTGATAATAATATTCTTAATTTTTTTTAAATAATAAACACCTTCAATCACGCAAACACAAGAACAATGAAGAGACGGAAGGTGCCACTAAATTCTCCATTGAAAACACTGATGGGGCATTTAAAGGACATATAAAAATAATATTGTTTCGCTTTCAAGACCCTGGACCATCTTCAATCATGGAAACTGTTGATATGGTTAAACAAAGTATTGAAGCTATAATTAAAAACACATGAAGTGAAATGAAAACTTTTAAGTTTTATCTGGGAGTAAAATTGAATATGGTAAGACAAGGTGATGAAACTACTCCCGAGAAGAGGACAAACCCTCACTTTATCTCATCATTTCAAGATTTTGTAAGATGTGATGTTTACGATGAACTCCAGAGACAAGAACAAGATGATGATAACACTGTAGTATGTTGTGGATTTACCATTACAAAAATAATCTTTTTAGGTTTACACATCTTAAAATCAGATCCTCTTCAAGCTTCTTCTTCTATTGATTTTGCAAAAGAGATAAAACTTAAGAAAGTGGTTGTTAATATGCAAAACAAAGATAATAAATGTTTTCTATGGTTTGTTCTTGCTCACTTACATCCTCCACAATGGAATCCTGAAAGGGTTAAACATTACAAGAAATACGAGAATACATATTTGGATTATATAATGGAGGGTGTTTGGATATGGACACCCAGCAGGATTAAAAACAAAACCTGTCAAAGGGCGGAGGAGCTCCTTGTGAGCCAACGGCCATCCATATCTAGTGCCCAACTGTGTCTGCGGACGTCCTCCTGCAGTTGGGTCACTTCTTATTTGGAGGTTGGTGGCAGGATTTGCACTCCGGCCACCGTAAAACCCTTCATTCCGCAAAACGCAAAAACGCAAAAAAATCTGAAAACCCACTCCGTGGGAGTACCTCCTGTGCAGCTTCCCTTCGCAGGGCAGCTCACCGGATGACGGAATTGGGGCAAAGCCTTCGGGAACCCCAATCTTTGATGATAGGAGGGAAACCACGGGGTAACATCCCTGGGTCAGATTGCGGGAGAGTGTGTCGGAGTGGTGCTGAGGTGTCGTCCACCAGACGGCGGTCTCCTTGGGTTAACCTGAGGCGGTCCCTTCAGGTGGGTGCCTGGAATGTCCTATCCCGAAGAGAGGATGATCACCTGTCTCTGTTATCATCTGAGCTCAAGCATTTGGACATCGGGATTGCAGCTCTCTCTGAGGTTCGGAGACCGGATTGCGGCGAGATAATGGTGGGTGGTTACACCTACTATTGGTCTGGTCGCTCTGATGGTTACCATACCCAAGGAGTTGCTGTAGCTGTGTCCAATAAGCTGACCCCAATGATAATTGAGGTAACACCGGTCAACGAGCATATTATGAGATTAAGGATTCGTCACTCCTTAGGTGTCATTTCCCTGGTCTCTGTTGATGCTCCGACTGAGGCGAGTGATCTCACCGTGAAGGATGCATTCTACACTCGAGTCTGTGGTTGATCAGTGCCCCAGACGAGATACACTTCTAGTCTTGGGGGATTTCAATGCATCGACTGGAACTGATAGGGATGGTTATGAGGTGTGTGTTGGTCCCCATGGGTCAGGAACTATGAACCAGAATAGCACTAAGTTCCTTGACTTTGCAAGAAATCAAGGACTTAGGGTGGCTGGTTCATGGTTTCAGCGCCCACAAGCTCATCGCTGGACTTGGTATTCCAACGCTGGCGGTGTGGCAAAGGAGATTGACCATGTCCTCATTGACGGTCGTTGGAGGATGATCCAGAACTGCAGGGTCTACCGGAGTGCTCAGTTCCTCAATACTGACCACAGGCTTGTTGTAGCAACTCTAAAGCTGCACCTTAAATCCTGGAGAATGGTACCATCCCAGCCTAGGCTGGATGTTGCCAAGCTCAGGGATGAGAGAGCAGCTGAGGAGTTTGCGAACAGGCTGAGTGGACACTTGGGGGGTCTGGGTGCTTTGGGGGGTCCTGAAGAGTTGTGGAGCGCCTTCAAGACCACCGTCCTTGATGTTGCCGGTGGATGCCTTGGAGCTCACCGCAGGGCAAAGAAGAATTTTGTCTCTCAAGGGACACTGGATACCATTGACCAGAGTCGCAGGGCCAGGCTGAACGGCAGAGCTGAGCTGTTCAGAGAGCTGAGGCATAAAACTGTACGTGCACTGAGGGTGGACAAGGAGGCCTATGTGCGAGGAATCTGTGAGGGGGTAGAGCATCACCTGTGGACAGGTGATTCTCGTCCCGCTTACAGGGGAATTCGCGCATTACGTTCATCCAAGCCCATCCCTCGGAGCACTGCAGTTCGAGCAGAGAGTCATAGGCTCTTGACAGAGGAGTCTGAAGTGAAGGCCCGCTGGGCCGGTTACTTTGAGCGGTTGTACCAGGCTGATCCCCCAACTGTCGAGTTGGACGTCAAGGGTGTTACAATCCCTGTTGCCGACCCTCGAATCAACTGTGGTCCACCTTCGCTTGTGGAAACACGGGCTGCGGTGAACCAGTTGAAACGGGGCAAAGCTCCAGGGATCTGTGGCATCCATGCCGAACTTCTCAAGGCTGGTGGAAATGCTGCACTTGTGTCGTTGCATGCAGTTTTGTGCTCTGCCTGGAACACAGGCATCATCCCAACTGACTGGAAGAGGGGCCTTGTTGTCCCTCTCTGGAAAGGGAAGGGTGATCGCCAAGACTGCAACAACTACCGAGGGGTGACGCTGCTCTCAGTGCCGGGCAAGGTGTTTGCTCGGATAATTATTGATAGGGTTCGCCACCATCTGCTTGAGCACCAGCGTCCAGAGCAGTCAGGCTTTACACCAAAGAGGTCAACGATTGACCGTATCCTTGCACTTCGTGTCCTCACCGAACGCAGACGAGATTTTCGGCAGGGGCTGCTTGCAGCCTATGTTGATCTCTGTAAAGCGTTCGATTCAGTGAATCGGGATGTCCTCTGGAGGATTCTTGGTCTTCGTGGGGTGCCAACAAAACTGATCGATCTGATGTCTGAACTCTACTCTGGTACTGAGAGTGCTGTGAAGTGTGGTGGTACCATCTCTGACTTATTTCCAGTTGTTACTGGAATTCGTCAGGGATGTGTACTTGCCCCCACACTTTTCAGCACTTGTATGGACTGGATTTTAGGGAAGATGTCGGAGAGATCAAGTTGCGGTGCATCGTTTGGGAATGTCAAGATCTCGGACCTTGATTTTGCAGATGATGCAGTCATCTTTGCGGAGACTTTAGACATCATCTTGGGGGCCCTCGAGGTGCTGAATGAGGAGTCTGAGCCGTTGGGATTCCGGGTTTCTTGGGTCAAAACTAAGATCCAGGCTTTTGGTGACATCTTGGATGCTGCTGTCCTGTCTGTGTCTGTTTGTGGTGAGGATGTTGAGGTCTTGGAGAGATTCACTTACCTTGGCAGTGATATTCATGTCTCTGCTGGCTGTGAGTCAGAGGTCAATAGACGTCTGGGTCGGGCCTGGGGAGTCATGGATTCACTGGATCATGGGGTGTGGCGCTGCCGGTACCTGTGCAGGAGGACGAAAGTCCGAGTCTTCAGGTCCTTGGTACTTCCAGTCTTGCTCTATGGGTGCGAGACTTGGACTCTGACCAAGGATCTGAGACGGAGACTTAATTCCTTTGGTACCAGGTCTCTTCGGAGAATCCTTGGCTATCGCTGGTTGAATTTTGTGTCCAACGAGCGGTTGCTGAGAGAGACTCGGATGAGATTTGTTACCTGCATAGTCCGTGAGCGTCAGTTGCAGCTGTATGGACATGTGGCTCGTTTTCCTGACGCTGATCCTGCTCACCAGATTCTCTCAGCGAGGGAATCTCATGAGTGGAGGAGGCCAGTGGGCCGACCACGTGCCTCATGGTTGCAACAGGTTGACCATCATCTCAAGGAGATGGGGATGGGCCTGGCATCTGCCTGGGGGATGGCCAGACGGAGGCCGCTGGAGTACCGGCGGAAAGTGGACGCAGCGACGCGCTGTTCTGGCACATGCTCCCATACCTGACCTGACCTGAATACATTAAATGTTAAAGATTTGAGGTTTCCAATGTCATTGAGAGATATTCCTAAATTTGAGAAAATGAATCATCTTTCTGTTAATGTATATGGATTAACAGATACAAACAAAGTTCAGATATTAAAAATTTCAAACAACTATAAAAATGAGGAAACACACATTGACCTTCTCAACATTACTTCAAAGGAAAAATCACATTATGCTTTCATCAAAAATTTATCAAGATTATCCAAATCACAACTATACAAGAGAAAATGCAAAGCGTATCCTTGTAAGAGATGTCTCAAGTCCTTTCACTCAAAAGAACGATTAAATCAACATTCTAAATATTGTAGTAATCATAAATCAACCGTAATCAATTTACCAAAAGCAGGTTCAAACATGTCATTCATAGATTTTAACAAATCTATAAAACATCCGTTTGTGATATATGCTGATTTTGAAAGTATCCTTGAAAAGATAGATACTGTTTCTCCAAAGCCAAATAAATCATACACAAATAAATATCAAAAACATACTCCTTGTGGTTTCTGTTATTACATCAAATCATCTGTTGGTGATGAATACAACAAGTTCGAACTTTATATCGGAGAGGATGCCTCAGAGGAGTTTGTAAGACGATTGGAAAAAGACTGTATTGGACAAAGAGAAATAATGGTAAAAACCTATAAACCAATGTCATTAACAAAGGGAGCGAAAAAGGAATTTAGAAAGAACAGGATCTGTCGTATTTCTGAGGAGAAAATTGAGGGAGAGGTCAAGGTTCGGGATCACTGTCATCTGACTGGTAAATATCGAGGTCCAGCTCATTCCCGTTGTAATCTTAATTGCAAGCCTCCAAACTTTATTCCTGTCTTTCTTCACAATGCTCACTATGACACATCTACATACAAGTGAACTTTCAAAGACATCTGGAGATATTTCTGCCATTCCTAACACGGATCAAAAATACATCTCATTCACAAAAACAATTCATACATCCCCCATAACCCAGATCAAATTTCTTGACACATACAAGTTTTTGGCAAGTCCATTATCCAACTTTGCATCAAATATTAAAAACTTTCCGAATCTTAAATTACATTTCTCAATCAAGAAGAGATTGATCTCTTATCACAAAAGGGAATATATCCATATGACGATATGGATTCATGTGAGAAGTTTAAAGAAACTCAACTTCCTTCAAGGGAAAGATTCTATGGAAAGTTAAATAAAACTCGTATTTCCGAGAGAGATTATACACAAGCGAAAAGGGTTTGGGAGAAGTTTGATATGAAGAATCTTGGAGAATATCATGATTTGTATCTTAAAACTGATGTATTGTTTTTGGCTGATGTATTTGAAACTTTTAGAACAGTCTGTCATAATAAAAATTCCAATGGATTCGACCCCGTTCACAATTACACAGCCCGGGTTTCGCTTGGAGTGCGATGTTAAAAATGACAAATCAAAATTTGGAATAAATCAGTGATATAGATATGCTTTTAATGATGGAGAAGGCTAAAAGAGGAGGAATATTACCTGATTACCTGATGTATCATGATGCAAACAATTTGTATTTGTGGGCTATGTCTCAATCCTTACCTTATGGAAAACTTAAATGGGTTAAAGAAAAACATTATGAAAACGTTTTACTTGACATTGTTATCTCCTCTCAAAAAGAATTGGATGAAGCTGAAGTTGGATATTATTTTGAGGTTGACTTAAAATATCCAGAAGAACTTCATCACAAATATAAAGACCTACCCTATGCCCCTGATAAAGAAAGTCCAAGAAAAGAATGGTTAAGTGATTACCAACAGCCATTTAATATAAAAGGTAAATCTACAGAAAAACTCCTTACGACATTAAATTATCAAGAAAGTCATGTTTTGCATGAAAGGAACTTGAGACAATATTTATCTGCTGGGTTGAGAATGAGGAAAAACATCGGATTTTGAAATTTAAACAAAGTCATTGGTTAAAGAAGTATATTCATTTTAATACAGAGGAGAACAGAAGCAAAAACAGATTTTAAGAAGGACTTTTATAAATGAATGAATAATGCTGTATTTCGAAAGACTATGGAAAATGTTTGGAATTGACAAAACATAAGACTTTCTACATCTTGGAAACAGGCTTCAAAGTTAATTAATAGACCAAGTTTTGAACGAGCGGAGGTGTTTTCGGAGAAGTTTTGTGCTCTTCATTTGAAAAAGGAGTGTATTCAAATGGATAAACCAATTTATATGGGAACATCAATTCTGGACTTGTCAAAGTCATTATTGTATGACTATTACTGTAATAATTTAAAATCAAAGTATAAGGATAATGTGTCATTGTTATATATGTCTCTATATATATGGATATATATATAGATATATATGGATACAGATATATATGGATACAGATATATATGGATATATATATAGATATATATGGATACAGATATATATGGATACAGATATATATGGATATATCCATATATATATAGAGATATATATCTCTATATATATGGATACAGATAGTTTTATATTCGAAATTAAGACAAGTGATGTATTTGAGGATATGATTGATAATATTGATATAGACGATACAAGTAATTATAAGTCAGGTTTGTTTTCATCAAAGGATAAAAAGGTTATTGATAAGTTGAAAGATGAATTGGGTGGGAAGGACATGAGTGAATTTATAGGATCGAGATCAAAGTCTTATGCTTTAACGTATATTGATAATACTAAAATTGAAAGGTGTGAGAAGAAGTTAAAGGGAATATAGAAAAATATAATCAAGGAAACAATATATGCCCCAGTGAGAAGAGGTGTACCATCTCCCTGTGTCATAAGAGGTGACCAGGGTTGCATCAGGAAGGGCATCCGGCGTAAAACCTGTGCCAAATCATGATGCGGATCATAACGGATGATCCGCTGTGGCGACCCCTAATGGGAAGAAGAAGCAGAAGAAGAAGAAGAAGCAGAAGAAGAAGAAGCAGAAGAAGAAGAAGAAGCAGAAGAAGAAGAAGAATAAGAAGAAGAAGCAGAAGAAGAAGAAGAAGAAGAAGCAGAAGAAGAAGAAGAAGCAGAAGAAGAAGAAGAAGAAGAAGACGAAGCAGAAGAAGAAGAAGAAGAAGCAGCAGACGAAGAAGAAGAAGAAGCAGAAGAAGAAGAAGAAGCAGAAGAAGAAGAATAAGCAGAAGAAGAAGAACAAGAAGAAAAAGAAGAAGAAGAAGAAGAAGCAGAAGAAGAAGAAGAAGAAGCAGAAGAAGAAGAAGAAGAAGCAGACGAAGAAGAAGAAGAAGCAGCAGACGAAGAAGAAGAAGAAGCAGCAGACGAAGAAGAAGAAGCAGAAGAAGAAGAAGAAGCAGAAGAAGAAGCAGAAGAAGAAGCAGACGAAGAAGAAGAAGAAGCAGAAGAAGAAGAAGAAGCAGAAGAAGAAGAAGAAGAAGAAGCAGCAGAAGAAGACGAAGAAGAAGCAGAAGAAGAAGAAGCAGAAGAAGAAGAAGAATAAGAAGACTTCCGGTTCCGGTTTTGAGCAGCGAGAGGTCTCCTTTGGGGCTCCCTGCTGACGTTCTCAAAGCGAAGTTTCCGGTTGTTATTTGTCCCGTTTTAACTGTTTAATTTTCTCACCTACATGTTACTGTGTGTTGCTAGTTCGGTTTTGTTTCAAAAATCATGCTATTTTGTGAGTATTTTTGTCGACGTTCTTACCTGTGCTTGAGGCCTAGGCGTAGGCTTGAGGCCTACCGGTTCCACTCGGTGTTCGATCGTTTTTTTTTTGTTTGTTTGTTTTTTCTCCCCATTACCTTCATTTTCTATCCTCCCCATTACCTTCAATTTTGATCCTCCCCACTTTCCAAACATCCCCCATTCTCCCAAATAATCTCTTTCTTATCTCAAAAAAAAAAAATAAATACCCAACAACAACAACAACACGCTCACCTTCTCCCGATTCTGCTTCTTCTTCTTCCTCTTAACTTCCTCCTCGTCTTCTTCCTCGATTTTTTTTTTTTTTTTTTTACACTTCCATGATCTAATCTGTTGAACTCTCTCATGTATTATTAACAACAAAAAAAAAAAAAAAAATATATATATATATATATATATATATATATATATATATATATATATATATATATATATATATATATATATATATATATACCCAACAACAACAACACGCTCACCTTCTCCCGATTCTGCTTCTTCTTCTTCTTCCTCTTAACTTCCTCCTCGTCTTCTTCCTCGATTTTTTTTTTTTTTAAAACACTTCCATGACCTTATCTGTTGAACTCTCTCATACATTATTTTTAACAACAAAAACGATCTTATAATGCTTCATCTTCCTCTCTCACACATGTGGTACTCTTTACTGTTTCACAATGCACTATTCTGCTATTTTAACAGACTGCTCTCATTTCGAGCTCTCCTTCATTCCTTGCCTAAAAAATCCAACTATTACAGCGCTTCTTCTCTCCATGCTTTGAATTCGCCTTCATTGCATCCATCAAGAATTGTGTTAAATCGCATCTCTGACCTAAAACTTTTAAAAACCACAGTTTGCCATGGATGTTCGCTTTCCATCAAACATTCTTTTTTTCCAAATTCAGTGCCAACTCACCCCCCTCACCCCTCACTCTCACTCTCAAAGCAACCATCCCACTCTTCTCCCTCCAAGCCTCCCTCTCACCTCTCTCAAAAATCCCCCCCTCACCTTGCTCCCACCTTTCATCCCCCTCACTCTTCCTTCTCAAAGTTGCCCCCTCTCATCCACCAACCTGCCTCCCTCCACTGCCCTCTCACCTCCATCTCTTCACTCCACCTCCTCAAATCCTCAACTGCCTTGTTCCTTGTCTCTTGTCCCCCCTCTCCCCCAGCACCACAGAACCGTTTTCTCCTCCTCATTCGGCCCCCTCCCCTCGCTGGTCTGCAATACCCCACACTCCTTCAGCAACCCTCCTTACCTGCCCCCCTCGTCCCTTGTCCTACCCTCCCCCTTCCCCTCCACCTCCTGCACCCAAAGCCTCCTCCCCTTCCTCTTCATTAAAAGTGTGGACCTCAAATATCCGGGGCCTTCGCTCAAACCTTTCAGATCTTTCCATACAGGTTGCCACTGACAAACCAGACATTATCTGCCCAACAGAAACTTTCCTCTCCCAAGACGTGTCTGACTCCCAAGTATCTCTCCCTGGCTACTCCCTCTTACGGTATGACAGACCTGAGCCTCGTCCTGGTGGAGGTGTTGCTCTCTTCATCAAAGACTCTATTCCTCACTCTCCATGCACTGCTCTCACTCCCCCACACCCCCAGGAATACCTCTGGCTTCGGCTTCCCCTTCACTCCCACCTCATGTTTATATGTGTACTGTACCGTCCACCGAACAGTGATGACTCCATCTACACCTCACTATCCGAAAACATGGACCATCTTCTATCTTCTCATCCAAACTCTCTCTTCCTCTTATGTGGTGACTTCAATTGTCATCACGCCAGTTGGCTAGGTGTGGGTACCTCTCTCACCTGCCATGGCACCTCAGCAAAAGCTTTCTGCGACTCATTGGCTCTGACTCAATCGGTCAACTTCCCGACCCGGATCTCAACCAATGGTACTCCATCTCTTCTGGATCTGATTTTGACAAATTTTCCTGACAATATCTGCTGCTCTTCCTTCGCTCCAATTGGTTCTTCTGACCACGTCCTTGTTAAAGTGGACATCTCTCTGGCTGTTATCAGAGAACCACCTCACCGCCGTCGAGTCTGGCATTTCACTCAAGCCGACTGGCAGGGTCTCCGAGCAGCCATCAAACTTACAGACTGGTCTCCTATCACTACTTTCTCAAACATCAACTCATCCTGGGAATTCTTTCAAAGAAACTTGCTCTCCCTCATGCACAGATTTATCCCCTCTCGTGTTCAGTTGTCTTACCCTTCCTCCCGCCCTTGGGTTACTGAAGCTTGTGGCGAGGCAGTTGTCCTGAAACAACTTGCCTTTGCCTCATGGAAAGCAAACCCAACTGAGGGCAATCTCAGTTCTTTCCACAAAGCTCGGAACAAGTGTGTATCTACCCTCAGGAGAGCCAGAAAACAACATCTTTCTCATCTCAAGTCTGAACTCCTCAGACCTCTCTCCCTCCTCAAAATCCTGGTGGCGTTTAATCAAATCTGTTTCTGGTGTATGTTCCCCCTCCATCCCCTCCCTTACCTCAAATGGCCGCACTGCTGATTCCACACGTGATAAAGCTGAATGTCTAAACTCGGTGTTTGCAGCTAAATCTTGTGTCCTAAACCCATCACTATCTCTACCCACTTTACCCAGTCGCACCCAACTGTCCCTGGACTCTGTATCCTTTTCTCCTGACAAGGTGGAGAGCTTGCTTTCAAACCTCGAGTCAGATTCTGCAACCGGTCCAGACGGCATCAGCCCACGTGTCCTCAAAGCCTGCTCTTCTGCTCTTGCTCACCCTCTCTCTGTTCTATTCACCCTCTCATTTGCCCAAGGTCATCTGCCATCTGCTTGGAAATCTGCTAACATCACTGCCCTGCATAAAAAAGGTGCAAAAACAGATCCCTATAACTACAGACCAATCAGCCTTCTCCCAATCATCAGCAAGGTGATGGAATCCATCATCGCCTCAGATATGAAATCCTTCCTCTTCTCCAATGGCTTGATTTCCAATCATCAATTTGGTTTCAGACCAGGTCACTCTACCCTGGATATGCTGCTTTTGCTCTCCCATCAATGGATGGAGGTCCTCAATGCCAGACAGGAAATCCGAGCCGTATCCCTGGACATATCAAGTGCTTTTGACACAGTCTGGCACCCTGCCCTACTCACCAAACTCTCTTCCCATGGGATTCAAGGCCATCTCCACTCATGGCTCGCAGACTTCCTCTCCTGTCGCAGTCAACGTGTGGCCCTAAATGGAGTTCTTTCATCCCCTCTTCCTGTGCAGGCTGGAGTTCCTCAAGGTAGCGTTCTGGGCCCTGTTCTTTTTCTGGTTTTCATCAATGATCTCTCGGACTCTCTGGAAAATCCTCTATTTCTCTTTGCCGACGACTCCACCCTCTGCCGTACCATCTGTCATCCCTCAGACCGGCAAGCAGCAGCTTCTTCACTCACTGCAGATCTGGATAAAATCACAAACTGGTCCAACACGTGGAACATGTCTTTCAATCCAGACAAATCTCACACTCTCACTATGTCTCTTCGAAAGGACCGTTTACAAAACCCCCCATCCACTTTCTCAACAATCCTCTGGAAGAAGTCTTTTCTTTCAAGCTTCTAGGTCTCACTATCTGCCATGACCTTTCCTAGGAAAGTCACATTTCCAACCTCGCCTCAAAAGCCAGTCGCCGACTGGGAAACCTCCGTCGTGCTAAGTCCTTCCTCGGCCCTCTTGAGCTCCTGACCACTTACAAAGCTTTTGTCCGTAGCCTGATGGAGTACTGCTCTCCCCTCTGGGCTGGTGCTCCTGCCTCCCACCTTTCTCGGCTTCACGCTGTCGAAACCAGGGCATTTAAGATCATCGGCATCTCCCGCAATGAAGCTGAGTCTTTGGGCCTCTCACTCCATCACCGCAGGTTGGTCGGTGGTCTTTCTGTCTTCTACCGACTCCTCTCCAGCCTTTCCCCCTGCTCTCTCTGCGATTTGTCCCCACCACATTTCCACAGGGCGCTCAAGGTCCGCCAACAACCCCCTTCTGGTAAAACTACCAAAATCACGAATCACTGCCCATCTTCACTCTTTCATTCCTCTTTTTTCCCGCCTTTGGAATAAACTTCCTCACTCTATTCTTTCCCATTCTTCCCTCCAGGCTTTCAAAACAGCTGTTCACCACCACCTCTTATCTTCCCCCATCCAAATCCTCGATCTTTTCTACCCCCGATAATCCACCCAAGCCCACTTCCTTCATTTCTCCTACTTTCCTTCCTGAAAGTCCCTGAAATGTCCATATTCTCTTCGCCATGTTCCCCGTCCCATCCCCATCCCTCTCCCTTCCACGGTTCACCTAATGTGTCTGTTCCCCACTGTTTTGTCCCTTCCACTCCCGCCCCTCTTGTCTCATGCCTCCTTGCTGTGAGTTGTGTGTTTGCTCTCATACGAGCCTCGACCAAGGTATACAAAAAAAAAAAAAAAAAAAAAAGAAGAAGAAGAAGATAATCAAGGAAACAATAAACTTCAAATGTTATTACAACTGTTTATCCTGAAGGAAGGAAGAGAACAGAAAAATGAATACAAGAAGAAGTTATAAACAACAATTATATACAGAAGTGATAAATAAGAAAGCATTAGGAGCTTTTGATGATAAAAATATAATTTAGAGAATGGAATCAATCGTCTCCCTCATGGTTATAAGTATAAGTGTTAAGATATTGGGTTGGGGATTTTGACGAGCTACCGCCATCTTTTAACTGATTTATAAATGATATAACCAAGCAAGAACCAAACCAAAGAGTGGAGATGTAATCAGCCTTAGTATTTAAATGGGAAACATAAAGAATGTGAGAAATATCAAATAAGTCTAATTGAAGACATAACCGGGGTAAAAGTAGATAAAACAAATAAGCAGATAAATTAAATTACAAATATGTTGGAGGATGCAAAGAAAAAAAAATATCCTTGAATCGACTGAAAACTTTGATGGTTATCAATTGATCAATGGAAAAAAAATTTACGACAATCTCAAAATGTTTTTTGGCTCAGGAGGTGGTCAAACAAGAGCATTGAGAGAAGTTTATCATTTCATTTCTGCTCAACAAAGACATTTAAACCAAGAACTAAGTTCCAAAATCATATTTGTGAATATACTCGATGGTGATGAATGTAATCGGAAAATGAAGTTATTACCTAAAGTAGAACATGAACAAATATTCATTGGATCACTCTTTGAATGGAATGAAAAATATGAAAGAAAAAAGTGTTTTAATCAGTAAGTCTAAATTTTACATTTGCTCAATGGAGCAGAGATCAGTTTCCTATTTTGGGCTTTTGGGGTTTGAGTCAGAGAGTTTTTACATTTGTTTGTATGGTAGAGGGAGGAAATGGGGAGAAAATCAGTCTCCTATTTTGGGCTTTTGGGGGTTGAGTCAGAAAGGTTTCCCCATTCATTTGTATGGGAGGGGGAGCAAATGGGTAGAAAATCAGTCTTCTATTTTGGGCTTTTGGGGGTTGAGTCAGAAAGGTTTCCCCATTCATTTGTATTGGAGGGGGAGGAAATCAGTCTACTATTTTGCGTTTTTGGGGCTTGATTCAGAGAGTTTTTCCATTTTTCCCCATTCATTTGAATGGTTGCCTTAGAAACCCCATTTATCCTCTACTCCCATGTCACTTCCCATGGTCTGACGGGCGATGGCTCGTACATCTTTGAGGGACTGTTCGACAGCCGATGCAGTTTCGACTGCATTGACGAACATAATATCCTTGAACTTGATGCGAAGTATCGCCAAAACCATCTTCTCATCTTGTAACCCAGCAATAAATCGATCTTTGAGCTTGGATGGACACTCATCCAATGGGAATTTTCAGGCAACGGACAGATGTTTCAATCTCGCCATAAAATCGGCCACGTGCTCTCCCGAGTTACTCGTCAGATTATTGAATTCATACCTCGCAAACTGTGGCGATTTTTCAGGCTTAGTATGTTCTTTCATTTTCTGGTCGATAGAGTGAAATGTCAAAATGTTGTCTTTTGGCTTGTTGGGCACGACCAAGTCACATAACAGCCGGTAGTTGTCCGACGACAGCGAAGAAAGAAGAATGGCCTTCTTCGTGATTTCCTCACCCACGCCATTCGCGATGAAATAAAACTCCAATTGTTCAGCAAACAGTTCAAAGTCGTCGCCACTGAATGCTGGAACTTTACCGTGAATACTGACTCGATTGTCAGCCATCCTCGTCGCCAACTGTGGTGTTCACTGACAATACGAGAAGAAGACACGAGGCCAGGAGTGCAAGCAGGCATGAACTCTTTATTCTGGGAAAGTTAGGCACACAGGAACACCGCCCAGCAGGCGGAGCATAATATCAAACACCCAATTATGTGACTCCAAACATCCGATCTACATTTGGCATACGCCCATGATGCGACACACTTTGCGGCAACCAAGGAAGCCGTCTTCCTAAACCTGAAACATACCGAGCGACATTTCTTAAAAGATCCAGATATTGCTGGGATCTTTTCTGAACAGATGCAGAAACTTCTTGATGCAGGTTGTGTGAACAAATTGAGTGATGTCAGAGGTTGATGTTTCAAACGAATCATGGTTGGTCCTCACCATCTGGTCAGACACAATGGAAAGCATCGATTGGGATTCAACTGTTAATTCCAGCACAATGGCATGGTTCTCAATGAATGTCTGCTCCCCATACCTGTGATGGGCCCTTCTTTTCGAGGTGTTTTACTTTGCATCAGGCAACAGAGCATTGCAATCTCGGGTTACGTAAGAGCTGTGTTCGACCAAGTGTGTCTGCTGCCAGAGGAAAGGCCATCGCTTCATTTCCTGTGGCACAACTTGAAGCGAGACAACCTACCTAATGTTTACAAGTGGCAAGCCCTTCGTTTCGGAACAACATGCAGCCATTGCTATGCTCCCTTCGCATTGCAAACCCATGTACATAATAGCAAAGGAGGCAATGACGTTGTTAACTCGGTCACCACCCGCCTCTATGTTGAAAACTGCTGGGCCAGTCTACCGACACCTTTACAACTGAAGTAGTTGAGTGACAAGATGAGATGTGTCCTTTCCTCATTTCCTCAGGTGGCTGAAAAATTAGACAATGGGCCAGCAATATGTCATCTGTGGTGGAACATCTTCCGCCAGAGGCATGCTCAGAAGGTTGTGAATTATGGTTATCTCAACGCGAAGGATATGCTCAGACTGGGGAAAGTCTGCTTCTCAAAGATTGCGGAAATATATACTGCCTTGAAGCAATTTGGGCTCAGTGAATACATCTGGACATTTCCTTCGACCAACATTCCAGATGTGCTGAAATCATATTCCCTCTCCAGCTTGCTGGTGCCTTTCATAAAAATCCCTGAGCAAACAAGATCGTTTTTAAAATTTAATGATAGGCAATTCTTTTAGACTGAATAATGATCAAAGTTTTGGTTGATAGGTCAACCTGTTTTGAACATCTTTACGAGACAGATTGATCATTCAAGACAGAGAAAAGATATGATGATGTAAATTAAAATTAAAATACATACTTGATCAAGCACATAAAATCATATCATATTTGAGTACATTTTCCATTACAGATTTATAACAATACATTCATGTTCATGTCAAGTTTAATTAACAACATTTTATCATTGTTTTTATCACCCTCAAGCCCATGATGCTAATTTTGAAGAAATTGCATCGACAACAGGTTTATATGACCGATCAGTAATCGCTTGGCAAGCCAGCCATTCCATTGGAGTACTTACGTCACTTGCCGAGCGGTCACCAAGCTGCTTGGTTGTTCCTTTCAAAGCCACCACAAGTGAGATGTGTCACTTCACTGACGGAAATACCAATCTTTGCGTAATTGCTTTAAAAAACAATAAAGGGGAAAAAATAAACTTTCACTCTTTAAAAATAGTGCAAATGAATAAGTGTAATATCAGTTGCTTTTTTCGTATCCTTTTCTCACCTGTGTTGCAAGTAGAGCGATCTGCTTTGTGATGCTTCAAAAGGTGGTGTATCATCAGCGTTTTGTGAATGTAATCGAAATGAGAAAAGGGATTGAATGAGACTCACCTTATCAAAAGTGAAGAAGAAGAAAAAGCTGAAGGAGGAAGATATTTTTCCACCTGATTTTATGGCTGAATGGAAGCAAATACCCACAGCAATGTTCCAACATCGAGTGGAACACGGCAGTTAAAAACAAACATCAGGGCAATACCCCCAGGCGCTCATCTGGCAGGGCTGGATAAGATGACCAGGGAACCATTGGTAGGCAGGGATGACCCACAAAATTTGCAATGGAGAAGAAAGTAAATACCTCTGGATTTTTTTATTTAATGACATGAATAAACTTTAGTACATCACGGGTGATGAAAGTTCTGGTCGTTTCATCAGAATTGTTGTTTACGTTCTGATAAGAAAGCAAATACCTCTTTTGGGTGGAAACCCACTGTAGACCCCCTTAGACTCCGATTTTTTTTTGATGCCATGAACAAAATTTGGTACATCATGGGTGATGAAGGTTGCAGTCAAGTTTCATCGAAATTGTGTGTGTAGTTTCAGAGAAGAAAGCAAATACATATTTTGTGGGGACACCCTCCTTCCACCGCCTTCGAGCCAGATTTTTCTGATGTCATGACCAAACTTTGGAACACCATGGGTGATGAAGGTTATCGTCAAGTTTCATTGGAATTGTGTGTGTCGTCTGAGAAGAAAGCAAATATCTCTTTGGGGGGAGTAGCCCCACCCCGTAAACTCCCTCCGTAAACCCCCTCAGACCTAAATAATTTTTTTCATGCCATGAAGCATATTGGTACATCATGGGTGATGAAGGTTGTGGTCAAGTTTCAACAGAATTGCACGTATAGCTTCTGAGAAGAAAGCAAATACCTATTTTGGGGGTAACCCCTGAAGACCCCCTTTGCGCCCGATTTTTTTTTTAATGGCATGAACAAAAGTTGATGCATACAAGGTGATGAGCGTTGTGGTAAAGTTTCATCGAAATCCGGTGTAGTTTCAGAGAAGAAGTTGAAAGTATTTGTGGACAGATGGATGGACGGACAACACATCATCCCAGACGCTCCAAGGAACTCCGTTCCAGGTGAGCGAAAAAGGTTGTTGTTTGGGTGTGTTCCATCACCCCGATAATGCGATGGTACGCTGCCTCCCCTCCCCTCATGCTTCCTTCCCTTGCCCTTACTCTGCCTTCATTCCCCTGACTCTGCCTTCGCTCCCCTTCCCCTTACGCTTCCTTCCCTTGCCTTTATGCTGCCTCCACCTCCTCTCATTCTCATGCTGCTTACCCTCTTCATATGCTGCCTTCCTATTCCTTCCCCTCGCACTGCCTTCCGTTCACTCCCCTCATGCTATCCTCCTCCCAACCCCCCTCCACCACCATACAACTCTCCAGAGGTCGAGGAGAGAAAGGAGTGTCAAAGAATGTTAAAAATGGACAAAGGAAAGCTTTTTTTCCAAGCAGTCAGAAACTGCTGCTTTGATCAATTATGCAATTTGTCTGAAGAAAACGTTGCTGTTTGGGTGTGTTTTATCGCCTCAG
This sequence comes from Eptatretus burgeri, assembly GCF_056783735.1. Classification (NCBI taxonomy): domain Eukaryota; kingdom Metazoa; phylum Chordata; class Myxini; order Myxiniformes; family Myxinidae; genus Eptatretus; species Eptatretus burgeri. Next base: position 35,539 of record NW_028222295.1, read on the forward strand.
GGATACCCTGGTATGCTGCTTTCCCAACCCCTCACACTGCCCCCCCCCGCCACCTTCACGCTGCCTTGCCATCCCTCGCCTCCCCTCATGCTGCCTTGCCTTCAGCTGCTTTCAAAACATATTTTTTAAAAAGCCTTGGAGTGAATGATGTGGACCAAAGTAGATCTCGAATCAGACACACATACCCACTGGAACAGCCATGGCTAATTTTGAGATAATCATCATTCAACACAAGGTACAAAATAAACTTACGGTTATATTAAACAAAAATATTACTGTTAGATTAGACAATTAAACTGTGCGAAAGTCCACCCTGGGCACGCTCGTTGAGACGAGCCTGTGCTCTGAGGTGTGCTGCACATGCTGTGCCTGTCATCTCGAAAAAACAATTTGCTGTGACCGCAGATGTCGCACAGAATCTGTGCATTCTTTACTTGTCATTTTAGTAAAATTATTCAATTTTTAGTGTTGTCAGGGTACATAGCTTTAGTAAATCTGAGAATGAACGATCATGGAGACAACTTGATCTGCGGATGGAGGAACATGCATGCGTAAGCACGGAAACACACTCGTTAAAAGTCTCACCTGTTCCTTCAGTAATGGGCGAGGTTCTCCCCAGAGGTTCCCCCAGAGGCTAAAAAACAACACACAATCGGCTTCCACTCAAACCCACAACTAGCAGGGTGACACGAGGACTCGAACCTCATCCCAATGAATGGAAGTGCCACCACCATCACCTTTTGCTTTTGTGGGAAAGAAAACCCACAAAGACCAAAGAGGTCCTTGTGGGAAAAAGAAACCATATTTATTTTTCCGAATTGTAATATTATTGAACGGGCTGGCAGTGTGGCCAAGATGGACGCACACTCGCCTGGAAGTTGTCGAATCTTGGCCCAGCTTTAAACTGTCATTCCGATGTTTCACAGGCAGGATGATTCATACATGTGTGTTCCGTCCCCTCTTATGGAAATTAAACTGAGCGTCCCTGGCATTATTTGCTGGCATTAGTTGGTGGACGTTAAAGATACCATGGTATCCTTAATGAACCGTGGGTGAGCCATTGCTGGCACCCTGAACAAATTCCACATTCCTGCTTTAATCTATAGAGGGTACTGCACTAGCGGCCAGCTGCACCCTCAGCTCATGATGCAACGAACAGCCTTGTGCTGCATAAGAAAGAAGAAGATTTTGTTGAACTTTTGTACATCTGTGTTTCACAAGCCAGTCATCATCACCATTTATCTCATTCTGCAGATAGAGGGCATCCACAAGAAGTTGCTAATCAATCAAAACTCTGTAATTACACTGAAAATATTTCCACTTTGAAACAAGGTGTTGCTGAAAGAGCTTTTTACGAAGATGAGCTATTGGATTTCATTATGGCATCGTCAAACAAAGGCAGTACGTAGGCCTTTTAATGCTCATAAAGCGAATGTTCATACACAAGAGATTTCATATCCTCTCCAAAAGGACGTGCAAGGATGTACTCTCAGAAAAAGACAAAGGTCAAAGCAATCGGGCCAATCATCCCTGCACGATATCCACATGCTGTCAACAATATTAATCAATATATTGTCTTTAATGTGCAAACCCAATCTTCACAAAAATTTCAGATCCAGATTTGGATGTTCACCAAAATTAAGCGTTGCTGTCCTTTGCTGGTCCCCGACATACACAAAAAAATTCAGAACGATTGCTTGAAAACTGTGGCCAATAATCGTGTGACAAACATACACAAACAGACAAACAAACACCACAGACCAACAGACTTGGTGAAAAAATGGCATGGTACTTGAAGTTCATAAAACAAATTTGACTTTAAATATAATTGGTGGTTGAATTCAGTGACCTGATATGCAAATCCTGTTCAAATTTCAAGTCAATCGGATGAAAATTGAGGATTTTAGAAATTCTACCAAAGTTGTTGACCTATGTTGACCTTTTGACCTGAAAAACAATCGACTTCTTGCTGATGACAAACTCTCCCAAGTGATGAAGTTTTGTGAAGATCGGTTTAAAATTGCGACCTGTCGGCGATTGATATACAAACTAACAGACTAGAATAACGCACGCAACCAACCAATAATCTTTGATTTTCACAAAGAACAAACAGACAGACAGAGGTTAAAACATAACCTCCATCCACCTTCCGTAGTGGAGGTAACAAACACGGCTGCAGTCATAGCTCAAGACATAATCTCGATATACATTGGAACCGTTGGGAAAGAGAAGGATACTGCTTGCCATGTGCTCTTCTTCCAGGATCCTAAACGTCGTTCTCATCCAGGTATGGATTGTGGACAAAGTGGAAACCTGTCAGCTGGTTCTCTTTCACCGACACCTGTGAGCTGTAACGCTCTCATCCAATAGGGGATGCTTACACATTCAAATATATTCAGTTTCCAGTCTGCATTGTTGTTGTTGTTGTTGTTGTTGTTGTTGTTGTTGTTGTTGTTGTGTAGCCCTGGACAGTTCTCCCCAGAGAGTTCTCTCAAACAAACTCATGGCACGGAGACAGCCGATTAATCACCCAGGAGCGACCCAGAGATCCCCACATCCAGGATAGTGTACCCCCACCTTTACTGTCAAAACCATGACAGAGTGAGAGAGAGAGAGTGAGAGAGAGAGAGTGAGAGAGAGAGAGAGAGAGTGAGAGAGAGAGAGAGTGAGAGAGAGAGTGAGAAAGAGAGTGAGAAAGAGAGTGAGAAAGAGAGTGAGAAAGAGAGTGAGAAAGAGAGTGAGAAAGAGAGTGAGAAAGAGAGTGAGAAAGAGAGTGAGAAAGAGAGTGAGAAAGAGAGTGAGAAAGAGAGTGAGAAAGAGAGTGAGAAAGAGAGTGAGAAAGAGAGTGAGAAAGAGAGTGAGAGAGTGAGAAAGAGAGTGAGAGAGTGAGAAAGAGAGTGAGAGAGTGAGAAAGAGAGTGAGAGAGTGAGAAAGAGAGTGAGAAAGAGAGTGAGAGAGTGAGAAAGAGAGTGAGAAAGAGAGTGAGAAAGAGAGTGAGAAAGAGAGTGAGAAAGAGAGTGAGAAAGAGAGTGAGAAAGAGAGTGAGAAAGAGAGTGAGAGAGTGAGAAAGAGAGTGAGAGAGTGAGAAAGAGAGTGAGAAAGAGAGTGAGAGAGTGAGAAAGAGAGTGAGAAAGAGAGTGAGAGAGTGAGAAAGAGAGTGAGAAAGAGAGTGAGAGAGTGAGAAAGAGAGTGAGAAAGAGAGTGAGAAAGAGAGTGAGAAAGAGAGTGAGAAAGAGAGTGAGAAAGAGAGTGAGAAAGAGAGTGAGAAAGAGAGTGAGAGAGTGAGAGAGTGAGAGAGTGAGAGAGTGAGAGAGAGAGGAGTAAATGGGGACCAATTGGCACTCTGTCCATGATAGTGCTGCCTTAACGAATCGGGGCAGCAGGGAAGAATGGGGACGATTTGGCCCCTGACTTTCATTGAGGTGGAAGGGGGAAGGTGTACAACCACCAGGAGAAGAGGCGTCCCCGATAGTTACAGTCTTCATTGTTAACCAGAAGGCAAGAAGCCAAATGTGTCGAAATGAAGAAACAGCCCTGTTGAATGCTCGAGAGTGGATGCTCTAAACATTATACCAGAGAGACTGGTTGTTCTTTTCTTTATGCTTTGCTGGTAGTTAACAATTGAATAAGTTAACATCTGGCGGTTTTGTGGTGGTCAAAGAAGCAAAGAGCATTTGGAAGAAAAGATCAAAGAAGCAAAGAGAAGAAAAAACAATGCATGAAGTGTTTCTCTTTGTTGCCTGGTTTGGATGAATTGAACGGAAAAGGAGCAAACCTCCCAACAACTAACAAACACAAAGGGGCAAGGAGGGGGGGGGGGGAGAGAATCACAATAACCTGAAAATGGGGTGTGGGGGGGTGCTTGGGAATGGTGTTATTTGGGGTAAAATAAATCATGAGTATGGAAGGGGATGATCTGAGGTAGTAGTGAACAGCTGTCTTGAAGACCTCGAGGGAAGAATATGGCTGAACAGACTGGGGAAGTTTGTTCCTCTTGAGCCTGGATTTGGGGAATTTAACAAGAAGAGAGTTACTGGCAGATGGTGTATACTGTGCAAAAACCTGGGAGGGACAGAGCCAAGAGAGGGCAGAGGGTGCAATACCAAAAAGGAGGTGGTAGAATACAGAAAAACTACCGAAATAGAGAGTAACAGGCCGAGACACTCAGGTTCGTCGTGTGAAAATTCCAATGATTTTTTTTAACCTTGTTTTCCATGGCATCAAGAAGGGCAAGGTGTGAGGCAGGGGCACCAGCCCAAAGAGGAGAGCAGTGCTCCATCAAACTGAGAATGAATGCCTTGAAGGTCATCTAAAGCTCAGATTGGCCAAGGAAAGACCTTGCACAACAGAGGATGCCCAGTCGGTGGCCAGCTTTGGAAGCCATCATGGAAGCAAGATCTGCCAAGAAAGATCATGGCTCATGGTGAGACCCAAAAGTTTGAGTGACTTAACCTCTTCAAGTGGTGTGTTTAGGAAATAGAGGAAGGTTTGCCAGATGATCCTTTTGGAGAGACGGGGTGAGTGTTTGATATTTGTGTCGGGAATGACAGACACATTCCAAGTGTTGGACCTGCTCCTGAGTCTTTCAAGATCTGCAGAGAGGGAAAAGGCTTCTGCCTGCCTGTTTGAAGGATTATAAATAATACAGTGGAGGGTGGAATCCTCAGCAAAGAAATGTCAGATTTCCAAGAAATCAGAAAGCTCGTTGATGAAGAGGAACAACAACAATGGGCCCAGGACACTGCCTTGGGGCACTCCAGCCTTGACAGGGAGAGAAGATGAGAGGATACCATAAAGAGCTGTACGTTGAATATGAGTGGAAGAAGTCAGGGGCGTTGGATGCCATTTGCATTGAACGTTCACAAAATGTAATCATGACTGTGATGTCAATTATTACCAATCAAAATTCAATCAACATGTTAAGAAGGGAAGATGCCAATTAACACGCTGATAACTCAAATTGGCTTTGTTGTTAAAGATGAGCAACATGGGATCTGCGACAAGAACATGACAATCTCTGTTTGTTTTCCACTTTGGTTTGTAAGTTCCAGATCCACCACTTCAGGTTTATCTTCAACTTAGAATAATAAACTCTGACTCTTGACGTTGCCGAGAAATGCATTAGAAAGTAAGGAATAATTGTATTTCATAATTTTTGTCATATTTACATGAAAAAGACTGGAGCTGTAAACTGTAAAACTAAGAGCTCATTTTAATCACCCATTCTTGATTTACTTGAGTTTTTTTGCTGCTTGCAGAATGCAAGCACAATCCACTTCATCAAATACATGATGCGACTACATTTATTAGGTGTGCACATAGGATGCGTCCAAACTTCTGCTTGCAGTCTCCCATGCCCCACTAATATGTCATTAACAATTCATTCCTTCTTGAATCTTAAACACATCTTAAACTTGAATCTTAAACACAATCTTAAACATTCACTTTGAACTGAAGGAATATCACTGTCACACAGTCACTCATAAATAATTTGTGACATAGTTAAATGAAACAAAGCTGAAATATAACACGAATTGGGAAAGTCTGCAAGATATAACTGTGTAATATGATGCAATGTAGTCGTACCTGCTCTCCAGAAACTTGTTCGCTTGAAGGTCAATTTTTATTGGTTCTTTTGTTCCACAACCATTTCAAGTCAAATTTTTAGAAATTTTTGTTTCTTCCACAAAAATCTCTTTCTGTCCTTTTTCTGCACTGTGGGCTTCCTTCATCGTTTTGATGGTTTTCTCAGATCATTTTTCTTCACTGCAGACATTGATTTGTCTGGATGATTTTGGAGAAATGTATCAAAAAAAGAAGAGGAAATCAACTCCTATCACAATTTTAACATGCAAACAATTTGAAAATCCTCCTGAGAAAAAAATGTTTCTCCAGTTGTTAAAACACTAAGTTAAAGCAATAAATGGTTTCCTGCGACCAAAGGAAATATTTTTGTAAAAGTCGCTAACCCAACCGATTTAATGTACATTTAATTTGTCCTGCAGGTTCACAAACACCTCGTTGATCCAATCAAACATGCTTTGTTCACAAGACAGGTTGCTTTATTTATTTTCTCCTTGGCAATGATCCAAATATGGTGGAGCAACTACCATCGTGGATTACAATGCTTATCGTTGATATTTAGAGGACATTCCAGGTTAACCTCAGAAGATGGTGGTGTCTTCTTGAAAAATTACTCCCGGTTGGGGGTAACGGTCATCTCTGAAGCTCTGATTGGCTTAGAATAGCTTCGATGTTGACTTGTCTTTTGGTTCAACGTACAGACGAAAGCCCGGGAGTAAAAAGGATAGAAAAACCTCAGAAATCAAATTACAAATCTGAAAAACACAACCCGACCAGATTCAGATATTGTACCCTACTATCATAATCAGTTGGAAATTCTGCCGAGATCGGATAATAAATGGCAGAGATAATGTTGAAATTAGCTGATTTTTCAACTTTGGAGTGACCTTGACATTGACCTTCAATCATGTCAAAAGTCATACCGTCGTGCATCACTCATCGACCCCTACCTGCATTCCAAGTTTCATCAAGAATGGGCGAAAATTTTTTGACCGTATCACATCGACGATTTTTCCAAATTTGAAGACACGTGACTCGATAACTAGGACGAATTTCAAAAAACCGACCTGACCAAATTGAGATATTGTTCAATATTATCAGAATCCGAAGGAATTTCGAAGATCGGATCACAAACGGCGGAGGAGATAGATTTTGAAAATGGACGATATCGCGACTTAGGAGTGACCTTGATGTTGACCTTGACCTTTAATCAGGTCAAAGGTCATACCGTCGTGCATCCCTCATCGACATCTACTCACATACCAAATATCTAGAATATCGGAAGATATAAATGGGGATGTACGTACGGACGGACGGACATCGGGACTGGTTTTATTCGGTCATCTCTGACGAGATGACCTAAAAACTACTATAGTCATTGCATGAGAGCTTTGCCCATGAGGGTAGTTGGGTAGGTGTACCTGGGTTTTGCAATCGAATTATGAAGAAGTAATTTTGCTTCATTGTGGCAATGTACATCACAGCAAGGATGATGTTTGACTTGAAATGAAACTTGAAAGTGTTTGGTTTCCAGCATGATGTTTCCCTTGTTGACCTAAATTATACAGGTTGTGGGGCTGGGAAAGGCTGTTGCAGTGCAGGAGGTGTGAGCTGTAGCATCTGCTCATTTTTATTGATGGCACAGCATCAGTGCTATATCTGGCATTGTTCTTATCAATGGTAAGCATCGAACACTGAAATGCATTATGTCGAGAGAACAGAATGACGCAGAAATTAGACATTGGTTTCAGATGGTGATGATCCAACCAAGCAAACATTTCTGTCTTCAGGAGACAGGTTCCCCCGTTGTTTCGGATGTTCCTTTCCAGCTGAGCAGTGAGTATTCCATCACACTAATAACTTATTCCGGTTGATTGTGGCATGGTCTCAGGAAGTGGACAACTTGTGACAGAGTGCCCATCACCAGTCCCTCTTTTGTGGGCAAGATAATTGCCACTTGCGCATCCTTTGATGATAGTCATCCAGATTGGCAGAATCCAAAGTGAGAATTGGTGAGAAGTTGATCTGTTTTACGATGTTTCTTGATGGATATACTTCAGGTCTTCTGAATTGAGTGGGAGACTTCCACAAGTATCCCCTTTCTTCCAATGCTCACGCCATGGACCATAAAACACCAATTGCAAAGTCAGTGCTGCCAGTTTGCATGACTGGCTGCTCCTCTTATGATAAAGTGTATGACGAAGCCACAAAGGTTTTGGAATGAACAAGATCAGCCAAGAACACATTTACACCCATGATATTGAGTTTACCTATTATTGAAAATGAAATCCACAGCAAGTGGAAAACTTACTTGCCGTGCAACAGTCTCTCGATTGTGGAATGGCTTTGCCTTGTTGAAGGAACACTGCTTTGACACTTGTCATGTTAGTAATCCAACATGTAGTTTTACTGCACTGCATTTCTCATTTTCAGGTATGCCAGATCCTTGAAGGTGCCCCTGTTCATCTTGACTGTCTGAGAATATGACAGCCTGAATCAAGCAGCAGTTTTCTTCAGGACTTGCCAGGCTCGGTCTGTGGCATCACTTCCAAGCCAACGGTGGACAATGAAGACGCACATTTTGTGTTCTTGCTTTTTACCACATGAGGAAAACAGATTTGTCTGCCCAGTAGTTTGTAGAAATCAACAGAATATCTCCATGACCTTGAATGAAGTCTACCCAGTAAGTAAATATGGCTTTGTGGTGCTTTGTAAAGGTTTTCATGGACATTGCTACTTCGATTGATGTGAGTGTAACTATCTTTGAGAGGTCTGTTTCATGGGCTGGACATGACAATCCTGGATGCAATTGTTCAGGGAGGTTTCATTCAGTGTAACTCTTTGGTGTTGACTTAATGGTAAGGGTGGTGGGCCTGGGATCCTCGGGTCCTGAGTACAAATTCTGCCTGGCCGTTGGATTAATTGGCTGCCTGTCATCCTTCCAAGGTCGACAAATTGAGTTCCAGCATGCTGATATGATTGAGCCAATCGAATCTCCTGCCTCGGAGTGGCGACCCTCCAGGATTGTGCCCAATAGCCAAGGAGCTGTACAGAGTATGGTCCCAATGGATGGAACGTAATTATCTTTCGTCACATAATTGTGACATTATCAATCTCTCGAAGGAGAAGTGAGTTCTAGCAGAAATTTTTCTGTAAGGCTCACTTGGCTGCGCTTGGAGTGGGTTTGAGGGTTGTGGAGTCGTGGCTGAAACCCGAATCCGATCCAGGTTCCGCCGGATGATCCATCTCTGCTCTTTACTTCTTCACGTTCCTTCTTGGTCTTCCATTTCATTATAGATTGAACAGCTCTGATTTTCCGAGGAAACATTTGGACCGTCTGAGGATTCTTGGTCTACGGCTGGCTTTGGAAGGCAGCTTTGCTGTGTGGTCGACCCAGCAAAGGTCATGGCTGATGTTGAGTGTGCTACTTGGACAACTGGTTCAACTCGGATGCTGTGTTGGCCTTAGGAACAGTTCGGCAATGTTGTCTAATTTAACCACAACAGTGTCTGTCCATTTTAACGACAACACAATTTTATACCTTCCACGTGGATCCTGCCATAGTTCGCTGCAACCGTTCCTGAGGATGAGTTTGTGCGCACCTTGATGCACCGCCATCTATATCGTTTATTCTCAGGCATTTCAAAAATTACATCTATCACACACACACACACACACACACACACACACACACACACACACACACACACACACACACACACACACACACACACACACACACACACACACACACACACACACACACACACACACACACACACACACCTTTGCACTGCAATCATAAAGATGTGTAAATTTTGCATTTATCGTTTTGTGTGCAATCATGAGCAGCAAAATAGATCTGGAAAAATTCCACACATGGACAACGTAACACGTTTCAAGTGTCGTGCGCAATGCTGTGTTATTATGAACCTTGGCTGTTGACCCCGTTCCTGTGGACTTGGGTTTCTGTATTTTGGTTGCTTTGGCTACCGGTGTTGAAACTTTGGAGAGAGGAGCCACAGTTTCTTTCTCAACTCAAGGAAATTCAGCCACTATGGTCATTGTATCTAAAAGACAAAACATAAATGGTTAATGCAACACAAACTCAATATAATCATTCCGTAAAAGTAAAAGCAGATGAACCTTTTCTGAGGAATTGTATGGAAAATCCACACAAGAAGAAACTGTTGGGCCCACCAAGTCTGCACTGATAACCCAAGTTATAAATTAAGTTCTCATTTAATACCTCACATTTCCATATAACCAAAACCTCAATTATACTGCAGATTAAATGAGCCAAACCTACAAACCTCACTGACAATCCCCTGAAGAAATTAATGCTCCCTTCCCACTCTTAAAATCCAAGCAACAGTCTTGATACATAATCGAGTAAAAATAAATGTCCAAGAAAAAGAGAGCAAAGCAACAAATAGTATTGTTGTGATAATGAAGTGCTGTACTGCAATTAGTGGCAACGGTGAATGGGCAGATGTGGCAGCACTGTATCTGAAGGGCAATGGCTGGTGTTGACATGTATACCACATACTCCATGGAAAGTCATGCTGTAACAATATAGGTATGTTATATACTATATTAGGAATAATGTACTCTGAGGAATGCAATTGGTATTAGAGTATGGAGTTTAACTTTGTTATTATGTGATGTCTATGTGGTATCTGCCTTCAGTATTTTGTGTCGCAGTTATTGTATTTTGTTATTCTTACCCTGTGTATATTTCTGTTGTAGATATGCCAATGAGTTTTGTGAGAATAAAGCCGATCGAAAAGGTCTATTGTTGATTATTATTACAACAATAATTTATTCTCACAAAACTCACCCGGTTGGAGTGGACCAGAAAAGCGCCTCGGCCTCCACTGGAATGGAGCGTTTGCTGAGACCAGAGAGGCTGGATTCAGATCCCAGTTCACCCTCGGCGGCACAAGAATGGAAACACTGGTTAAAGACGTTCGAAAACTTCCTGGGAGCTCGACCACAGGATAATCTGGATAAGCTAAGTCTGCTTACAAATTTAGTCTCACCAAGACTGTACGAAACTATATCAGAGTGTACCATCTATGATGAGGGTAATGAAGGTTGTGGCCAAGTATCATCAGAATTGCACTTGTAGTTTCTGAGAAGAAAGCAAATACCGATTTGGGGGGACAACCCACGTAGACCCCATTAGGGCCCGAACTTTTTGAATGGCATGAACAAAATTTGATATATACACGGTGATGAACATTGTGGTAAAGTTTCATTAAAATTGTGTGTGTAGTTGCAGAGAAGAAGTTGGTGGTGGTTGTATGGCAGCTTAGCTGTCGGGGTAGCTATCATTTCTTGAAACGCGACTGTGTCGCTGATGCAGTGCCCCTCTACCAGTACACACACTGGAACTGGTACTCATTTTGCCAACCTCGGAAGGATGACAGGCTGAGTCCACCTCCTGGTGTATTGATTCAGCGGCCGACGGGGCTTGAACTCAGGACCCCAGGATCCCAAGACACCACCCTAACCATTGAGCCAACACCAGGCAGATGACCTTGAGCAAATGAGAGGGTGAATAGAACAGAGAGAGGGTGAGCAAGAGCAGAAGAGCAGGCTTTGAGGACACGTGGGCTGATGCCGTCTGGACCGGTTGCAGAATCTGAGTCGAGGTTTGACAGCAAGCTCTCCACCTTGTCAGGAGAAAGGACACAGAGTCCAGCGACAGTTGGGTGCGACTGGGTGAGGTGGGTAGAGAAAGTGATGGGTTTTGGACACAAGATTTAGCTGCAAACACCGAGTTTAGGCATTCAGATTTTTCACGTGCGGTATCAGCAGTGCGGCCATTTGAGGTAAGGGAGGGGATGGAGGGGAAGATACACCAGAAACAGATTTGATTCGATGCCACCAGGATTTTGAGGATGGAGAGAGGTTTGAGAGTTCAGACTTGAGATGAGAAAGATGTTGTTTTCTGGCTCTCCTGAGGGTAGATACACACTTGTTTCGAGCTTTATGGAAGGAAATGAGATTGCCCTCAGTTGGGTTTGCTTTCCATGAGGCAAAGGCAAGTTGTTTCAGGACAACTGCCTCACCACAAGCTTCAGTGAACTAAGGGCGGGAGGAAGGGGAGGACAACTGAAGACGAGAGGGGATAAATCTGTGCATGAGGGAGAGCAAGTTTCTTTGAAAGAATTCCCAGGATGAGTTGATGTTTGAGAAAGTAGTGATAGGAGACCAGTCTATAAGTTTGAGGGCTGCTTGGAGACCCTGCTAGTCGGCTAGAGTGAAATGCCAGACTCGAAGACGGTGAGGTGGTTCTCTGATAAAGCCAGAGAGATGTCCACTTTGACAAGGACGTGGTCAGAAGAACCGATTGGAGCGGAGAAAGAGCAGCAGATATTGTCAGGGAAATTTGTCAAAATCAGATCCAGAAGAGACGGAGTACCATTGGTTGAGATCCGGGTAGGGAAGTTTACCGATTGAGTCAGTCCCAATGAGTCGCAGAAAGCTTTTGCTGAGGTGCCATGACAGGTGAGAGAGGTACCCACACCTCACCAACTGGCATGATGACAATTGAAGTCACCACATATGAGGAAGAGAGAGTTTGGATGAGAAGATAGAAGTTGGTCCATGTTTTCGGATAGTGAGGTGTAGATGGAGTCATCACTGTTAGGTGGACAGTCGAGTTCACATAGAAACATGAGGTTGGAGTGGAGGGGAAGCCATAGCCAGAGGTATTGCTGGGGGTGTGGGGGAGTGAAGGCAGTGCATCGAGAGTGATGAATAGTCTGATGAAGAGAGCAACTCCTCCACCAGGACGACGCGAAGGACTGTCATACTGGAGGAGGGAGTAACCAGGGAGAGATACTTGGGAGGCAGACACGTCTTGGGGGAGGAAAGACACGTCTTGTTCCTGGGCTTCGAGAAAAAAAAGGTGGGCGGCAGCAAGCAATAAACACATCACAATTGAAACTGGAAGGGCACTCTGTAGAGAGCATACCTCCACCGCGTAATGCCTAATTCACGAGAACATATCGGGCCCAATAACTTTTTGAGATATCATGCCATGTTATCGTTTTTGAGCTGAACTCTCAATGGTGAAGAATCAATAAAAAAATTAAATAAACCAATGTCACCCGCAGGGTGAGCACAACAAAGTTACTTGCTGCATTGCCACATATAAGGGTAACACAATTCTTAGCCACCTTGACTTGGAGCAGATCTTTCCTGCTTGGACAGGAAGGTTTCCTTTGGGACTGACTCAATCGGTCAATTTCCCGACCCGGATCTCAACCAATGGTACTCGATCTCTTCTGGATCTGATTTTCACAAATTTCCCTGAAAACATCTGCTGTTCTTCCTCTGCTCCAATCGGTTTTTCTGAGCACATTGCTGACAAAGTGGACATCTCTCTGGCTGTTATCAGAGAACCACCTCAGTGCCGTCGAGTCTGGCATTTCACTCAAGCCGACTGGCAGGGTCGCGAGGCAACCAGCAAACTTCTAGACTGGTCTCCCATCGCTACTTTCTCCAACATTAACTCATCCGGGGAATTCTTTCAAAGAAGCTTGCTCTCCCTCATGCACAGAATTATCCACTCTCGTCTTCAGTTGTCCTGCCCTTCTTAGCGCATGGTTCAGTGAAGCTTGTAACGAGGCAGTTGTCCTGAAACAACTTGCCTTTGCTTCATGGAAAGCAAACCCAACTGAGGGTAATCTCAGTTCCTTCCATGAAGCTCGGAACCAGTGTGTATCCACCCTCAGGAGAGGCAGAAAACAACATCTTTCTCTGCTCAATGCTGAACTCTCAAACCTCTATCCCTCCTCCAAATCCTGGTGGCATCCAATCAAATCTGTTTCTGGTGTATCTTCCCCTCCATCCCCTCCCTTACCTCAAATGGCCGCACTGCTGATACCACACATGAAAAGGGTGAATGCCTAAACTCGGTGCTTGCATCAAAATCTTGTGTCCGAAACACATCGCTTTCTGTACCCACCTTACCCAGTCGCACCCAACTGTCCCTGGACTCTGTGTCCTTTTCTTCTGACAAAGTGGAAGGCTTGCTGTAAAACCTCGACTCAGATTTTGCAACCGGTCCAGCTGGCATCAGCGCACGTGTCCTAAAAATCTGCTCCCCCACTCTTGCTCACCCTCTCTCTCTGTTCTATTCACCCTCTCATTTGCTCAAGATCATCTGCCATCTGCTTGGAAATTAGCAAACATCACTGCCCTGCATTAAAAAGTGCAAAAACAGATCCCTGCAACTGCAGACCAATCAGCCTTCTCCCAATCATCAGCAAGGTTGTGAAATCCATCATAGCTTCAGACATTAAATCCTTCGTCTTCTCCAATGGCTTGATTTCCGAGCATCAATTTGGTTTCAGACCAGGTCACTCTCCCCTGGATGTGCTGCTTCTACTCTCCCAACAATGGATGGAGGTTCTCAATGTCTTTCAATGACAAATATCATGTCTTTCAATCCTGACAAATCTCACACTCTCATGATGTCTCTCCGAAAAGACCGTTTGGAATCCCCCTCCCCCTCATCTACTTTCTCAACAATCCTCTGGAAGAAGTCCTTTCCTTCAAGCTTCTGGGTCTCACTATCTGCCATGATCTTTCCGGGGAAAGCCACATTTCCAGCGCGGCCTCCAAAGCCAGTCGCCGACTGGGAATCTTTTGTCATGTAAAGTCCTTCCTCGGCCCACCTGAGCTCCTCACCACATACAAAGCTTTCGTCCGCAGCCTTATGGAGTACTGCTCTCCCCTCTGGGCTGGTGCTCCTAACTCCCACTTTTCTCGGCTTCACGCTGTGGAAACCAAAGCATTTTGGATCATTGGTATCTCCCGCGATGAGGCTGCGTCTTTGGACCTCTCTCTCTCTCACCACAGGC